>NW_024607830.1:0-38842 GCF_018296145.1 Oncorhynchus tshawytscha | reverse complement strand
TGTGACAAATAAAAGCTGATTTGATTTATGTATTTTATATATACACGCACATATATACACATACACTGAACTATAATTAATATAAAACCAACATGCAACAATTTCAATGATTTTAATATACAGTTCATAGAAGAAAATCAGTCCATTGAAATTAAATCAGTCAACTCTTACGCCCTAACCTATGGATTTCACATGGTGGGCAGAGGCGCAAACATGGGTGCTCATCCAATCAGAATGAGTTTTTCCCCACAAAAGGGCTTTATTACAGACAGAAAAGTCCTGTTTCCCGCAGGTGAAGAAGCCGGATGTGGAGGTCCTGGGCTGGCATGGTTACACGTGGTCTGCGGTTCTGAGGTCTGTTGGAAGTACTTCCACATTCTCTAAAAACGACATTGGAAAAGCAGCTTGTGGTAGAGAAATTAACATTCAACATTCACTCTGGAAATAGCTCATTCCTGCAGTCAGCATGCCAATTGAACGCTCCCTCAAAACTTGATACATTTGTGGCATTGTGACAAAACTGCACATTTTAGGATGGCCATTTATTGCCCCCAGCACAAGGTGCACCTGTGTAATGTTCATGCTGTTTTAATCAGCTTCTTGATATGCCACACCTGTCAGGTGGATGGATTATCTTGGCAAAGGAGAAATGCTCACTAACAGATGTAAAACTTATTGCACACAATGAGGAAATATTTTGTGCATATGAATGTCTGGGATCTTGTACTTCCCAGCTCCATGAAACCAACACTTTACATACGGAGTTGATATTTTTTTGTTCAGTATATTTATATATAGATTGAACAGAAATCTGCCATTCAGCACACGCCTTTATGCAAAGTGGCTTTAGTCAGAAATGTTCTAACTTACTCATTTAGAAGCAGCTCATCTTCTCAGTGTTTTAATTAAAGCCGCTCTATTGTTAAAACAATATCTTAAGTAACACCAAGGTATTAAGGCAACTTTTTCATTTGACTCCTCATTTAAGAGTAGTTTTTTTTGTTGGAACCATGCCATTTTTTACTGTAGAATACCTAAGACATGATTGTAACTAATTTGAGTCAAACATGAAACTAAACCCAGTCTTACCATGTAATGTATTGTTAGTATAGTATGTATTAACAATATGTTTTGTATGCCAACTACTGTGGTAAGTATGTGTGTTTTTCTGTTGTACTTGAAAAATTCTTCCTAATGAATAAAGACACATTTGGATTTGGATTTTTACTTTAGAGAAATAATGTACAAGAACGTCCCCTCCAAAAAACACTTGACAAAAAACCAACATCCTGATTGACAGTAAGACTGAGTACATCACATTCCAGCATCAACCAATATCTCTTTAGGTTCTCTGTTTTCACAACATATACCTTGCTGTTGCTACAGACAGACAGAATCTGGTTCTTCCAGACAGATGACAGTAACTTTTTCATGTAGGATTCTTTCAAAGACGATGGCAGTAAACCGTTTCCAGGTCATGCAAAACCTGCAGTATAGCGTTCCAGGTGCTGTGAAACCTGCTCTATTTAACATCACTCTGTGGGGTCATGTGACCTAAAATAAGGATAAAAAAAACATAAAAATATATATTAATCTTTGTCCTTTCTCACCTGTTGAATATAAATATATATTTAAATGTAATGAAGAACAAGCATCAACCCTCAGTAACAGAGTGCCTTAAATACATTGCAGATACAAAAAAGTAACTATGACATCAACATTTCTATGTTTGGCTTGATACATAAAAGGTTACAGAGCACGGTGGAGAGATTGACCAGAGAGAGTGGGTTGCAACAATGAGAGTGGGAGAGAGAGAGGGTTGCAACAATGAGAGTGGGAGAGAGAGGGTTGCACCAATGAGAGAGGGAGAGAGGGTTACCAATGAGGAGAGAGAGGGGTTGCACAATGAGAGAGGGGAGAGAGGGTTGCACCAATGAGAGAGGGAGAGAGAGGGTCGTAACAATGACAAAAGGAGAGTTAGAGTGTTGTAACAAAGTAACAGGGAGAATGGTCTCAGAAAGGTACTTATCTTCTCCTGCCTGGGCTGCCTCTCTAAGTCTCTCCAGTTGCAACACACATTATCAACAGTAAAGGCTGATCAGCTGTGGTTCTGAACATTCGTCATCGGTCTGGAGCTGTGCAGGGCAGACAGAGCAGAGCTAGCAAACCGCCCAGGTAGTCTTTACTCTGTCTCTGGCATGGCTGCCATCTCCACTCTGACGGGTTTCTCCTGATCGAGCCTGTGGAAAGAGAATAATCGTCCAGAGCTCTGGGACTGGAACCAAACTCCTAACTGGCCTCCACTATACTAAGTATAGCACCATGAGTACTGGAACCTAACCGACCTCCACTATACTAAGAAGTAGAACATATGATGACTGGAACCTACCGACCTCCACTATACTAAGAAGTAAACACCATAAGGACTGAAACCAAACCCCTAACTGGCCTCCACTATACTAAGTAGAAGAACACCATGAGGACTGGACAAACCCTAGCTTGGCCTCACTATACTAAAGTAGAACACCATGAGAACTGACCTCCACTATACTAAAGTAGAGACACCATGAGGACTGGAGCCTAACCAGCCTCCACTATACTAGAGTAAACACGGTCAGGACTGGAACCAAACCCCTAACTGACCCCACAATACTAAGTAGAACACTGTGAGTACTGGAACCAAACCCTAACTGACCCCCACTATACTAAGTAGAACACTGGTACTGGAACCAAACCCCTAACTGACCCCCACTATACTAAGTAGAACACTGAGTACTGAAACCAAACCCCCTAACTGACCCCCCACTATACTAAGTAGTAGAACACCATGAGGACTGGAACCAAACCCCTAACTGACCTCCACTATACTAAGAAGTAGAACACCATGAGAACTGACCTCCACTATACTAAGAAGTAGAACACCATGAGGACTGGAACCTAACCAACCTCCACTATACTAAGAAGTAAACACGGTCAGGACTGGAACCAAACCCCTAACTGACCCCCCACTATACTAAGTAGAACACTGTGAGTACTGGAACCAAGCCCCTAACTGACCCCCCACTATACTAAGTAGAACACTGTGAGTACTGGAACCAAGCCCCTAACTGACCCCCCACTATACTAAGTAGAACACTGTGAGTACTGAAACCAAACCCCCTAACTGACCCCCCACTATACTAAGTAGTAGAACACCATGGGGACTGGAACCAAACCCCCTAACTGACCTCCACTATACTAAGTAGTATGACACCATGAAGACTGGAACCTAACCAACCTCCACTATACTAAGAAGTAAACACGGTCAGGACTGGAACCAAACCCCTAACTGACCCCCACTATACTAAGTAGAACACTGTGAGTACTGGAACCAAACCCCCTAACTGACCCCCCACTATACTAAGAAGTAGAACACCATGGGGACTGGAAGCAAACCCCTAACTGACCCCCCACTATACTAAGTATAACACCATGAGGACTGGAACCTAACCAACCTCCACTATACTAAGTATAACACTGAGTACTGGAACCAAACCCCTAACTGACCCCCACGATACTAAGTATAACACCATGAGTACTGCAACCAAACCCCTAACTGAACCCCACTATACTAAGAAGTAGAACACCGTGGGGACTGGAACCAAACCCCTAACTGACCTCCACTATACTAAGTATAACACCGTGGGGACTGGAACCTAACAGTCGTGGCCAAAAGTTTTGAGAATGAGTTTTGAGAATGAGAAAAATATAAATGTTCAAAGTCTGCTGCCTCAGTTTGTATGATGGCAATTTGCATATTGTCAGAATGTTATGAAGAGTGATCAGATGGTGCAGTGTAATTGCAAAGTCCCTCTGTGCCAATTAAATTAACTGAATCCCACAAAAACATTTCCACTGCATTTCAGCCCTGCCACAAAAGGACCAGCTGACATCATGTCAGTGATTCTCTTGTTAACACAGGTGTGAGTGTTGGCCGAGGGACAAGGCTGGCGATCACTCTGTCATGCTGATTGAGTTGAATAACAGACTGGAAGCTTCCAAATGGAGGGTGGTGCTTGGAATCATTGTTCTTCCTCTGTCAACCACGGTTACCTGCAATGAAACACATGTCGTCATCATTGCTTTGCACAAAAAGGCTTCAAGGCAATTATATTGCTGCCAGTACTGCACCTAAATCAACCATTTATCGGATCATCAAGAACTTCAAGGAGAGCGCTTCCAATTGTTGTGAAGAAGGCTTCCAGGCGCCCGAGAAAGTCCAGCAGCGCTAGGACTGTCTCTAAAGTTGATTCAGCTGCGGGATCGGGCACCACCAGTACAGAGCTTGGTCAGGAATGGCAGCAGGCAGGTGTGAGTGCATCTGCACGCACAGCGAGGTGAAGACTTTTGGAGAATGGCCTGGTGTCAAGAAGGCAGCAAAGCCACTTCTCTCGAGGAGAAACATCAGGGACAGACTGATATTCTGCAAAAGGTACAGGGGATTGGACTGCTGAGGACTGCGGCATAAGTCATTTTCTGATGAATCTCCTTTCCGATTATTGTTTAGGACATCCGGAAAAATGCTTGTCCGGAGAAGACAAGGTGAGCGCTACCCATCAGTTCTGTGTCATGCCAACAGTAAAGCATCCTGAGACCATTCATGTGTGGGGTTGCTTCTCAGCCAAGGGAGTGGGCTCACTCACAATTTTGCCTAAGAACACAGCCATGAATAAAGAATGGAACCAACACATCCTCCGAGAGCAACTTCTCCCAACCATCAAGGAACTGTTTGGTGACGAACAATGCCTTTTCCAGCATGATGGAGCACCTTGCCATACGGCAAAAATGGTAAATAAGTGGCTCTGGGAACAAAACATTGATATTTTGGGCATGGCCAGGAAACTCCCAGACCTTAATCCCATTGAGAACTTGTGGTCATTCCTCAAGAGGTGGGTGGACAGACAAAACCCGGGTGGACAAACAAAATTCTGACAAACTCCAAGCAATGACGATGCAAGAATAGGCTGCCATCAGTGGGTCTTGAAAAAGAGGGGTCAACACTGCAAATATTGAGTCTTTGCATCAACTTCATGTAATTGTCAAGAAGCCTTTGACACTTATGAAATGTTCTGTAATTATACTTCAGTATTCCATAGTAACATCTGACAAAATATCTAAAGACACTGAAGCAGCAAAACTTTGTGGAAATTAATATTAGTGTCATTCTCAAAACATTTGGTCACTACTGTAGAGAGAATGATTTATTTCAGCTTTTATTTCTTTCATCACATTCCCAGTGGGTCAGAATTTTACATACACTCAATTAGTATTTGGTAGCATCACCTTTAAATTGTTTAATGCAGTCTGTTACAGAGATATACTACATAGACCTAATCTTTAATGCAGTCTGGTATAGAGATAGACCTACTCTTTAATGCAGTCTGGTATAGAGATAGACCTACTCTTTAATGCAGTCTGGTATAGAGATATACCTACTCTTTAATGCAATCTGGTATAGAGATAGACCTACTCTTTAATGCAGTCTGGTAGAGATAGACCTAGAGCTCTTTAATGCAGTCTGGTATAGAGATATACTACATAGAGCTACTCTTTAATGCAGTCTGGTACTACATGTTAATACTGGTATAGAGCTACTCTTTAATGCAGTCTGGTATAGAGATTTACTACATAGACCTACTCTTTAATGCAGTCTGGTATAGAGATAGACCCTACTCTTTAATGCAATCTGGTATAGAGATAGACCTACTCTTTAATGCAGTCTGGTATAGAGATAGACCTACTCTTTAATGCAGTCTGGTATAGAGATATACCTACTCTTTAATGCAATCTGGTATAGAGATAGGGCCTGCTCTTTATGCCAGTCTGGTAGAGATAGACCTACTCTTTAATGCAGTCTGGTATAGAGATTTACTATTGAGCTATCTTTAATGCAGTCTGGTATAGAGATTTACTACATAGACCTACTCTTTAATGCAGTCTGGTATTTTCCAGAGATCGAGAATAGACCTACTCTTTAATGCAGTCTGGTATAGAGATCGACCCTCTCTTTAATGCAGTCTGGTATAGAGATAGACCTACTCTTTAATGCAGTCTGGTATAGAGATAGACCTACTCTTTAATGCAGTCTGGTATAGAGATAGACCTACTCTTTAATGGGGGCGGCAGGGTAGCCTAGTGGTTAGAGCGTTGGACTAGTAACCGAGGTTGCAAGTTCGAATCCCCGAGCTGACAAGGTACAAATCTGTTGTTCTGCCCCTGAACAGGCAGTTAACCCACTGTTTCTAGGCCGTCATTGAAAATAAGAATTTGTTCTTAATGACTTGCCCTAATAAAATAAAGGTAAAATTTAAAATAAAATGCAGTCTGGTATAGAGATATTACTACGTAAGACCTACTCTTTAATGCAGTCTGGTATAGGATAGACCTACTCTTTAATGCAGTCTGGTATAGAGATATACTACACAGAACTTCTCTTTAATGCAGTCTGTTACAGAGATAAACTCAACAGACTTACTCTTTAATGCAGTCTGGAATAGAGACGTATTCCATAGGAACCAGTTCAGAAGGTCTGTCAAGTTGAACACAAATTGGATCTTCTGGCTAAATTTGAGCTGAAACAAAGGAAAGCAGAAGACATTTAGGGAATGATCTGATAGGTCTTTATTTTCCAACATCTTAATTATGAAAACAGAGGCACCTACTGTACCTTATGAAAGTTTATTACCTACCGTAGGAAGTGTTTGGTGACGGTTTATGAAGAAGAGTTATAACACATGACCACCTACCTTATAAAGGGTTTGGTGAGGGCCAGGGAGGGTGCGGATAAGCCAGGAGGGTGGACAATAATCAACACTTCAAATTCTTCCTTAACCTGAAAGAGAAAGGGCATGTCCTTAGTGAACAGCCAATGGTTGACCAATGGGCATCCCCGGCTGGGCAATGGGCATCCCCGGCTGCTTGGGCAATGGGCATCCCGGCTGCTTGGGCAATGGGCATCACCGGCTGCTTGGGCAATGGGCATCACCGGCTGCTTGGGCAATGGGCATCCCCGGCTGCTGGCAATGGGCATCACCGGTTGTGGGCAATGGGCATCCCCGGCTGTGGGCAATGGGCATCACCGATTTGTCAAAATGGGCATCACCGGTTGCTTGGGCAATGGGCATCACCGGTTAGCTTAGGCAATGGGCATCACCGGTTGCTTAGGCAATGGGCATCACCGGTTGTAGGCAATGGGCATCACCGGTTTAGCAGGCAATGGGCATCACCGTTGCTTAGGCAATGGCATCACCCGTTTTAGGCAATGGGCATCACCCGTTTAGCTTAGGCAATGGGCATCACCGGTTGTTCAGGCAATGGGCATCACCAGTTGCTTAGGCAATGGGCATCACCAGTTGCTTGGGCAATGGGCATCACCAGTTGCTTAGGCAATGGGCATCACCAGTTGCTTAGGCAATGGGCATCACCAGTTGCTTAGGCAATGGGCATCACCAGTTGCTTAGGCAATGGGCATGGTCTGAATGCCAAATCTTTGATAGGTGTAAGTAATATCTTTTTTTACATTTATTTTTTATTTCACCTTTATTTAACCAGGTAGGCCAGTTGAGAACAAGTTCTCATTTACAACTGTGACCTGGCCAAGATAAAACAAAGCAGCGCGACACAAACAAGAGTTAAACAAACAAACATACAGTCAATAACACAATAGAAAAATCTATGTACAGAGTGTGCAAATGTGAAGGAGTAGGGGGATAAAAATAAATAGGCCATAGTGGTGAAAATAATTACAATTTAGCAATTAAACACGGGAGTGATAGAAGTGCAGAAGATGTGCAAGTAGAGATACTGGGGTGCAAAGAGCAAGAACCTAAATAACAATATGGGGATGAGGTAGTTGGGTGGGTTATTTACAGATTGGCTGTGTACAGGTACAGTGATCGGTAAGCTTCTCTGACAGCTGATGCTTAAAGTTAGAGAGGGAGATGTAAGTCTCCAGCTTCAGTGATTTTGCAATTTGTTCCAGTCATTGGCAGCACAGAACTGGAAGGAAAGGCGGCCAAAGGAAGTGTTGGCTTTGGGGGTGACCAGTGAAATACACCTGCTGGAGCGCATACTACAGGTAGGTGTTGCTTTGGTGACCAGTGAGCTGAGATAAGGCGGTATCTTTACCTAGCAAAGACTTGTAGATGACCTGGAGCCAGTGGGTTTGGCGACAAATATGTAGCGAGAGCCAGCCAACGAGAGCATACAGGTCACAGTGTATACAGGTCATTCGTAGTATATGGGGCTTTGTTGATGAAACGGATGGCACTGTGATAAGACTACATCCAGTTTGCTGAGTAGAGTGTTGGAGGATATTTTGTAAATGACATCGCAATAGTACACAGGTATAAACACCATGGGACCACGCAGCCGTCATCCCGCACAGGAAGGAGACGCTGTTCTGTCTCCAAGAGATTAACGTACTTTGGTGCGAAAAGTGCACATCAATCCCAGAACAACACAGCAAAGGACCTTGTGAAGATGCTGGAGGAAACAGGTACAAAAGTATCTATATCCTCAGTAAAACAAGCCCTATTATCGACATAACCTGAAAGGCCGCTCAGCAAGGAAGAAGCCACTGCTCCAAAACGCCATAAAAAAAGCCAGACTACGGTTTGCAACTGCACATGGGGAGAAAGTTTTTACTTTTGGAGAAATGTCCTCTGGTCTGATGAAACAAAATAAAACTGTTTGGCCATAATGACCATTGTCATGTTTGGAGGAAAAAAAGGGGGGCTTGCAAGCAGAAGAACACCATCCCAACCGTGAAGCACGGGGATGGCAGCATCATGTTGTGGGGGTGCTTTGCTGCAGGAGGGACTAGTGTACTTCACAAATGGCATCATGAGGATGGAACATTATGTGGATGGACAATTATGTGGATATATTGAAGCAACAGTCAGGAAGTTAAAGCTTGGTCACAAATGGGTCTTCCAAATGGACAATGACCCCAAGCATACTTCCAAAGTTGTGACAAAATGACTTAAGGACAACAAAGTCAAGGTATTGGAGTGGCCATCACAAAGCCCTGACCCCAATCCTATAAAAAAATGTGTGGGCAGAACTGAAAAGGCGTGTGCGAGCAAGGAGGCCTACAAACCTGACTCAGTTACACCAGCTCTGTCAGGAGAAATGGGCCAAAATTCACCCAAATTATTGTGGGAAGCTTGTGGAAGGCTATCTGAAACATTTGACCCAAGTTAAACAATTTGAAGACAATGCTACAAATACTAATTGAGTGTATGTAAAGGTCTGACCCACTGGGAATATGACGAAGAAAGAAAAGCTGAAATAATTCTCTACTATTATTCTGACATCTCACATTCTTAACCTCTCTGAGCACGGAACCCGGTAGCGGGCTGAAATTCCACAACATACGGTGATCGCTACATAAATAGTCATATTAAACATTCATGAAAATACAAGTGTCTCACATGTATCGGAAGCCTAGAATCTTGCTAATCCAACTGCGTTGTCAGATTTGGAAAAAGGATTTACTGCAAAATAATACGATGCGATTATCTGAGGATAGAGCCCCATAAAAAACAACTATTTCAACCAGCACAGGCGTAACATAATCACAAACTGCATTAAAATAAATAGTTTACCTTTGACGATCTTCGTCTGTTTGCAATCCCAATGCTCATTGTTAAACAATGAATGATCTTTTGTTTGATAAAATCCGTTTTATAGCCTAACACGAAACATTTTGTGAACCGCTTGTGTCGTGAATTCGTCTCATTCCATTTTCGATGACACATTCCAGGTAAATAACCCACACAGAACGTGACTTTTCCAGTCATGTTTGGTTTCACTGCAATCATTTCGCGGGACGTATGGACTGAAAGAAACCGATTTGAAGACAACAAGTAATGACATCACAAAGCACCAATGATATGACCACTGTTTGGTTGATTGACAGTATTTTAACCCAATGACCACTGATCGTCTGTACACAATTTTAGAAGAAATTGATTGGAAAAGTGAGACAGAGATTGTTGTAGGACGATTCAGTGATTCCCAAGTGGAGAAATATTTTTGAGAGGACACTGTTGTAGCCACTGTGTATAATCTGTAACGGTGCCTGCAAAAGAGGAACAATGTCACCGTTTTGGACTGGTAAGTTCTACTCATGCTAATGCCCTTGTTTGAAATTAATAATATAGCTCCCGGGTGGCGCAGCGGGTGGCGCCAGCTGTGCCACCAGAGACTCTGGGTTCGCGCCCAGGCTCTGTCGTAATCGGCTGCGACCCGGGAGGTCCGTGGGGTGACGCACAATTGGCCCAGCGTCGTCCGGGTTAGGGAGGGCTTGGGCGGTAGGGATATCCTGTCTCATCGCACACCAGCGACTCCCGTGGCGGGCTGGGCGCAGTGCGCGCTAACCAAGGTTGCCAGGTGCACAGTGTTTCTCCGACACATTGGTGCGGCTGGCTTCCGGGTTGGATGCGCGCTGTGTTAAGAAGCAGTGCGGCTTGGTTGGGTTGTGTATCGGAGGGAGGACGCATGACTTTCAACCTCGTCTCCCGAGCTCGTACGGGAGTTGTAGCGATGAGACAAGGTAGTAGCTACTAAACAATTGGATACCATGAAATTGGGGAGAAAAAGAGGTCAAATTCAACAACAACAAAAACTTTAAAAAAATTAATTAATAATATAAAATGTGATTTTTTTAAATTTTAGAAGCAATATATACAAATGTCATGTGATGAAATTATGTGATGAAATGTGTCTGCTGCCCCACCCCAACCCACATGAAATAGCCTATTTGAGGCTGTTGAGGGGAGGGCAGGCCCACAACAATGGCCAAAGTGAAATGGAGACAGTAGATCTAGCTGAAATGTCATAATATAAAAGAGACAGTAGATCTATAATAATATATTCAACCTTATGTTCCCTGTACTCTCAATATATATATATATATATATATATATATATATATATATATATATATATATATATATATATATATATATATATATATATATATATATATATATATATATATCTGTTTATTGTACCTCAGCAGCACAATATTGTATAGAGCTTTGGCAAAGTGGGTGGGGTTATATCCTTCCTGTTTGGCCCTGTCCTGGGGTCTCATCGGATGGGGCCACAGTGTCTCTTGTCCCTCCTGTCTCAGCCTCCAGTATTTATGCTGCAGTAGTTTATGTGTCGGGGGGCTAGGGTCAGTTTGTTATATCTGGAGTACTTCTTCTGTCTTATCCGGTGTCCTGTGTGAATTTAAGTATGCTCTCTCCAATTCTCTCTCTCTCGGGGGACCTGAGCCCTAGGACCATGCGTCAGGACTACCTGGCATGATGACTCCTTGCTGTCCCCAGTTCACCTGGCCTTGCTGCTGTTCCAGTTTCAACTGTTCTGCCTGTGGCTATGGAACCCTAAACTGTTCATATTTACTCTTGAGGTGCTGTCCTGTTGCATCCTCTACAACTACTGTGATTATTATGATTTGACCCTGCTGGTCATCTATGAACGTTTGAAAATCTTGGCGATGTTCTGTTATAATCTCCACCCGGCACAGCCAGAAGAGGACTGGCCACCCCACATAGCCTGGTTCCTCTCTAGTTTTTCCTAGCCACCGTGCTTCTACACCTGCATTGCTTGCTGTTTGGGGTTTTAGGCTGGGTTTCTGTACAGCACTTTGAGATATCAGCTGATGTACGAAGGGCTATATAAATAAATTCGAATTGATTTTGATTTGGTCTACTGGGTAACTGGTCTACTGGGTAACTGGGTAACAGGGTAACAGGTCTACTGGGTACCAGAGTAACAGGTCTACTGGGTAACAGGTCTACTGGGTAACTGGTCTGCTGGGTACCAGAGTAACTGGTCTACTGGGTAACTGGTCTACTGGGTAACTGGTCTACTGAAGGCCTATGGCGCCGACAGAGATGGCCGCCTCGCCGCGTTCCTAGGAAACTATGCAGTTTTTTGTTTTTTACGTGTTATTTCTTACACTAGTACCCCAGGTCATCTTAGGTTTCATTACATACAGCCGAGAAGAACTACTGAATATAAGATCAGCGTCAACTCACCATCAGTACGACCAAGAATATGTTTTTCGCGATGCGGATCCTGTGTTCTGCCTTACAACCAGTACAACGGAGTGGATTACATGCAGCGACCCAAAAAACGACTCAGAAAAAGAGGGAAACAAAGCGGTCTTCTGGTCAGACTCCGGAGACGGGCACATCGTGCACCACTCCCTAGCATTCTTCTTGCCAATGTCCAGTCTCTTGACAACAAGGTTGATGAAATCCGAGCAAGGGTAGCATTCCAGAGGACATCAGAGACTGTAACGTTCTTTGCTTCACGGAAACATGGCTAACTGGAGAGACGCAATCAAAGCGGTGCAGCCAGCGGGTTTCTCCACGCACGCGCCGACAGAAACGAACATCTTTCTGGTAAGAAGAGGGGCGGGGCGTATGCCTTATGGCCAACGTGACATGGTGTGATGAAAGAAACATACAGGAACTCAAATCCTTCTGTTCACCTGATTTAGAATTCCTCACAATCAAATGTAGACCGCATTATCTACCAAGAGAATTCTCTTCGATTATAATCACAGCCGTATATATCCCCCCCCCCAAGCAGACACATCGATGGCTCTGAACGAACTTTATTTAACTCTCTGCAAACTGGAAACGATTTATCCGGAGGCTGCATTCATTGTAGCTGGGGATTTTAACAAGGCTAATCTGAAAACAAGACTCCTAAATTTTATCAGCATATCGATTATAAGAACCAGGGGTGGAAAGACCCTGATCATTGTTACTCTAACTTCCGCGACGCATATAAGGCCCTGCCCCGCCCCCCTTTCGGAAAAGCTGACCACGACTCCATTTTGTTGATCCCTGCCTACAGACAGATGTAAATATATCAGATGTAAATATATCACTAGCCACTTTAAACAATGCTACCTTATATAATGTTACTTACCCTACATTGTTCTTCTCATATGCATACGTTGATACTGTACTCTATATCATCGACTGCATCCTTATGTAATACATGTATCACTAGCCACTTTAACTATGCCACTTGGTTTACATACTTATCTCATATGTATATACTGTACTCGATATCATCTACTGTATCTTGCCTATGCTGCTCTGTACCATCACTCATTCATATATCCTTATGTACATATTCTTTATCCCCTTACACTGTGTATAAGACAGTAGTTTTTTTGGAATTGTTAGTTAGATTACTTGCTCGTTATTACTGCATTGTCGGAACTAGAAGCACAAGCATTTCGCTACACTCGCATTAACATCTGCTAACCATGTGTATGTGACAAATAAAATTTGATTTGATTTGAAACTAAAACAAGAAGCTCCCACGTTGAGGTCTGTCCAACGCTGGTCCGACCAAGCTGACTCCACACTCCAAGACTGCTTCCATCACGTGGACTGGGAGATGTTTCGTATTGCCAGACAACAACATTGACGAATACGCTGATTCGGTGTGCGAGTTCATTAGAACGTGCGTTGAAGATGTCGTTCCCATAGCAACGATTAAAACATTCCCTAACCAGAAACCGTGGATTGATGGCAGCATTCGTGTGGAACTGAAGGCGCGAACCACTGCTTTTAATCAGGCAAGGTGTCTGTAACATGACTGAATACAAACAGTGCAGCTATTCCTCCGCAAGGCTATCAAACAAGCTAAGCGCCAGTACAGAGACAAAGTAGAATCTCAATTCAACGGCTCAGACACAAGAGGCATGTGGCAGGGTCTACAGTCAATCACGGACTACAGGAAGAAACCCAGCCCAGTCACGGACCAGGATGTCTTGCTCCCAGGCAGACTAAATAACTTTTTGCCCGCTTTGAGGACAATACAGTGCCACTGACACGGCCTGCAACGAAACATGCGGTCTTCCTTCACTGCAGCCGAAGTGAGTAAGACATTTAAACGTGTTAACCCTCGCAAGGCTGCAGGCCCAGACGGCATCCCCAGCCGCGCCTCAGAGCATGCGCAGACCAGCTGGCCGGTGTGTTTACGGACATATTCAACCAATCCCTATACCAGTCTGCTGTTCCCACATGCTTCAAGAGGGCCACCATTGTTCCTGTTCCCAAGAAAGCTAAGGTAACTGAGCTAAACGACTACCGCCCCGTAGCACTCACATCCGTCATCATGAAGTGCTTTGAGAGACTAGTCAAGGACCATATCACCTCCACCCTACCTGACACCCTTGACCCACTCCAATTTGCTTACCGCCCAAATAGGTCCACAGACGATGCAATCTCAACCACACTGCACACTGCCCTAACCCATCTGGACAAGAGGAATACCTATGTGAGAATGCTGTTCATCGACTACAGCTCGGCATTCAACACCATAGTACCCTCCAAGTCATCAAGCTCGAGACCCTGGGTCTCGACCCCGCCCTGTGCAACTGGGTACTGGACTTCCTGACGGGCCGCCCCAGGTGGTGAGGGTAGGCAACAACATCTCCTCCCCGCTGATCCTCAACACTGGGGCCCCACAAGGGTGCGTTCTGAGCCCTCTCCTGTACTCCCTGTTCACCCACGACTGAGTGGCCACGCACGCTCCAACTCAATCATCAAGTTTGCGGACGACACAACAGTGGTAGGCTTGATTACCAACAACGACGAGACGGCCTACAGGGAGGAGGTGAGGGCCCTCGGAGTGTGGTGTCAGGAAAATAACCTCACACTCAACGTCAACAAAACTAAGGAGATGATTGTGGACTTCAGGAAACAGCAGAGGGAACACCCCCCATCCACATCGATGGGACAGTAGTGGAGAGGGTAGCAAGTTTTAAGTTCCTCGGCATACACATCACAGACAAACTGAATTGGTCCACTCACACAGACAGCATCGTGAGGAAGGCGCAGCAGCGCCTCTTCAACCTCAGGAGGCTGAAGAAATTCGGCTTGTCACCAAAAGCACTCACAAACTTCTACATATGCACAATCGAGAGCATCCTGGCGGGCTGTATCACCGCCTGGTATGGCAACTGCACCGCCCTCAACCGTAAGGCTCTCCAGAGGGTAGTGAGGTCTGCACAACGCATCACCGGGGGCAAACTACCTGCCCTCCAGGACACCTACACCACCCGATGCTACAGGGAAGGCCATAAAGATCATCAAGGACATCAACCACCCGAGCCACTGCCTGTTCACCCCGCTGTCATCCAGAAGGCGAGGTCAGTACAGGTGCATCAAAGCTGGGACCGAGAGACTGAAAAACAGCTTCTATCTCAAGGCCATCAGACTGTTAAACAGCCACCACTAACATTGAGTGGCTACTGCCAACACACTGTCAATGACACTGACTCTACTCCAGCCACTTTAATCATGGGAATTGATGGGAAATGATGTAAATATATCACTAGCCACTTTAAACAATGCTACCTTATATAATGTTACTTACCCTACATTATTCATCTCATATGCATACGTAGATACTGTACTCTATATCATCGACTGCATCCTTATGTAATACATGTATCACTAGCCACTTTAACTATGCCACTTGGTTTACATACTCATCTCATATGTATATACTCTACTCGATATCATCTACTGTATCTTGCCTATGCTGCTCTGTACCATCACTCATTCATATATCCTTATGTACATATTCTTTATCCCCTTACACTGTGTATAAGACAGTAGTTTTTGGAATTGTTAGTTAGATTACTTGTTCGTTATTACTGCATTGTCGGAACTAGAAGCACAAGCATTTCGCTACACTCGCATTAACATCTGCTAACCATGTGTATGTGACAAATAAAATTTGATTTGATTTGATATTGGGTACCAGAGTAACTGGTCTACTGGGTAACAGGTCTACTGGGTAACTGGTCTACTGGGTACCATAGTAACTGGTCTACTGGGTAACAGGTCTACTGGGTAACTGGTCTACTGGGTACCAGAGTAACTGGTCTACTGGGTACCTGGTCTACTGGGTACCAGAGTAACGGGTCTACTGGGTAACTGGTCTACTGGGTACCAGAGTAACGGGTCTACTGGGTAACAGGTCTACTGGGTAACTGGTCTACTGGGTACCAGAGTAACGGGTCTACTGGGTACCAGGTCTACTGGGTACCAGGTCTACTGGGTACCAGGTCTACTGGGTACCAGGTCTACTGGGTAACAGAGTAACTGGTCTACTGGGTAACTGGTCTACTGGGTAACTGGTCTACTGGGTACCAGAGTAACTGGTCTACTGGGTACCAGAGTAACTGGTCTACTGGGTACCAGAGTAACTGGTCTACTGGGTACCAGAGTAACTGGTCTACTGCGCAACAGGTCTACTGGGTACCATGGTAACTGGGCTACTATGTCTCACCTGCGGTCGATCTGCTGATAGCACTTCCTGAGCCAGCCCACACTGGGCATCTTCTTCCTGGACGTGGCGCCGTTCAGATACACTATCATATAGTTCTCGGCTACCAAGAGCTCCAAAGTGCCGATCACATACCTGATAACACACAACAACAGAGAGGGGTGAAGTTTAGGTTACAGAGAGGGGTGAGGGTGCTACTACCATACAGATACAGGCTACTACTACTACTACTACTACTACTACTACTACTACTACTACTACTACTACTACTACTACACAGATACAGGCTACTACTACTACACAGATACAGGCTACTACTACTACTACACAGATACAGGCTACTACTACTACTACTATACATAATAATCAGGCTACTTACACTGCCCCTGCTGACACAGGTACTACTACTATACATAATAATCACTGGTTACACTGCCCCTGCTGTCTGATGATGGTACTACTACTATACATAATAATCAGCTGGTTACAGGCTGTCTGCTGACTACTACTACTACTACACAATAATCAGCTGGTTACACTGCCCCTGCTGTCTGCTGATGGTACTACTACTACATAATAATACTACTACTACTACTACTACTACTACTGTTTGCTGATGGTACTACTACTATACATAATAATCACAGGCTACACTGCCCCTACTGCTGTCTGCTGATGGTACTACTACTACATAATAATCAGCTGCTTACACTGCTACTGTCTGCAGATGGTACTACTACTATACATAATAATCAGCTGGTTACACTGCCCAGATACAGGTACTACTACTATACATAATAATCAGCTGGTTACACTGCCCCCTGCTGTCTGCTGATGGTACTACTACTATACATAATAATACAGGTTACACTGCTACACTGATGACTACTACTATACATAATAATCACAGATACAGGCCCCTGATGGTACTACTATACATAATAATCAGCTGGTTACACTGCCCCACTGATGCAGGCTACTACTACTACTACACAGAATAATCAGGCTGGTTACACTGCTACTACTGTCTGCTGATGGTACTACTACTACATAATAATCAGGCTGGTTACACTGCTACTACTACTACTACTACTACTACTATACAGTGATACTACTACTACTATACACTGACCCCTGGCTACTACTACTACTACTAATAATCAGCTGACACACTGCCCCTACTGTCTGCTGATGGTACTACTACTATACATATAATCAGCTAGTTACACTGCCCCAGATGGTACTACTATACATAATAATCAGCTGGTTACACTGCCCCTGCTGTCTGCTGATGGTACTACTACTATACATAATAATCAGCTGGTTACACTGCCCCTGCTGTCTGCTGAGATACAGGCTACTACTACACATAATAATACAGGCTGGTTACACTGCCCCTGCTGTCTGCTGGTACTACTACTACATAATAATCAGCTGGTTACACTGCCCCCTGCTGATGCAGGTACTACTACTATACATAATAATACAGCTGGTTACACTGCTACTACTGATGGTACTACTACTATACATAATAATCAGCTGGTTACTGCCCCCTGCTGTCTGCTGATGGTACTACTACTATACATAATAATCAGCTGGTTACACTGCCCCTGCTGTCTGCTGATGGTACTACTACTATACATAATAATCAGCTACTACACTGCCCCCTACTACTACTACATAATAATCAGCTACACTGCCCCCTGATGGCTACTACTACTATACATAATAATCAGCTGGTTACACTGCCCCTGCTGTCTGCTGATGGTACTACTACTATACATAATAATCAGCTGGTTACACTGCCCCCTGCTGTCTGCTGATGGTACTACTACTATACATAATAATCAGCTGGTTACACTGCCCCTGCTGTCTGCTGATGGTACTACTACTATACATAATAATCAGCTGGTTACACTGCCCCCCTGCTGTTTGCTGATGGTACTACTACTATACATAATAATCAGCTGGTTACACTGCCCCCTGCTGTCTGGTACTACTACTACTACATAATAATCAGCTGGTTACACTGCCCCTGCTGTCTGCTGATGGTACTACTACTATACATAATAATCAGCTGGTTACACTGCCCCTGATGGTACTACTACTAATACATAATAATCAGCTGTCTGCTTACTACTACTACTACTACTACTACTACAGATACAGGCTACTACTACTACTACTACACAGATACAGCTGGTTACTACTGCACAGATACAGGTACTACTACTACACTAATAATCAGCTGGTTACACTGCCCCCTGCTGTCTGCTGATGGTACTACTACTATACATAATAATCAGCTGGTTACACTGCCCCTGCTGTCTGCTGATGGGCTACTACTATACATAATAATCACTGGTTACTACTACCTGCTGTCTGCTGATGGTACTACTACTATACATAATAATCAGCTGGTTACTACCCTGCTGTCTGCTGATGGGCTACTACTATACATAATAATCAGCTGGTTACACTGCCCCCTGCTGTCTGCTGATGGTACTACTACTATACATAATAATCAGCTGGTTACTGCTGCTACTACTACTAATACAGCTGATGGTACTACTACTACTACATAATAATCAGCTGGTTACACTGCCCTACTGATGGTACTAGGCTACTACTATACATAATAATCAGCTGGTTACACTGCCCCTGCTGTCTGCTGATGGTGACTACTACTATACATAATAATCAGCTGGTTACAGCTACTACTGCTGCTGTCTGCTGATGGTACTACTATACATAATAATCAGCTGGTTACACTGCCCCCTGCTGTCAGATACAGGTACTACTACTACATAATAATCAGCTGGTTACACTGCCCCCTGCTGTCTGCTGATGGTACTACTACTATACATAATAATCAGCTACACTGCCCCCTGCTGGTACTACTACTATACATAATAATCAGCTGGTTACACTACCCCCTGCTGTCTGCTGATGGTACTACTACTATACATAATAATCAGCTGGTTACACTGCCCCCTGCTGTCTGCTGATGGTACTACTACTATACATAATAATCAGCTGGTTACACTGCTGCTGTCTGCTGATGGTACTACTACTATACATAATAATCAGCTGGTTACACTGCCCCCTGCTGTCTGCTGACTACTACTACTACTACATAATAATCAGCTGGTTACACTGCCCCTGCTGTCTGCTGATGGTACTACTATACATAATAATCAGCTGGTTACACTGCCCCCTGCTGTCTGCTGATGGTACTACTACTATACATAATAATCAGCTGGTTACACTGCTGTCTGCTGATGGTACTACTACTACTATACATAATAATCAGCTGGTTACACTGCCCCCTGCTGTCTGCTGATGGTACTACTACTACATAATAATCAGCTGGTTACACTGCCCCTGCTGATGGTACTACTACTATACATAATAATCAGCTGGTTACACTGCCCCTGCTGTCTGCTGATGGTACTACTACTATACATAATAATCAGCTGGTTACACTGCTGATGGTACTACTACTGTACATAATAATCAGCTGATGGTACTACTACTATACATAATAATCAGCTGGTTACACTGCCCCCTACTGTCTGCTGATGGTACTACTACTATACATAATAATCAGCTGGTTACACTGCCCCCTGCTGTCTGCTGATGGTACTACTACTATACATAATAATCAGCTGGTTACACTGCTGCTGCTGTCTGCTGATGGTACTACTACTATACATAATAATCAGCTGGTTACACTGCCCCCTGCTGTCTGCTGATGGTACTACTACTACATAATAATCAGCTGGTTACACTGCCCCCTGCTGTCTGCTGATGGTACTACTACTATACATAATAATCAGCTGGTACTACTACTACTGTCTGCTGATGGTACTACTACTATACATAATAATCAGCTGGTTACACTGCCCCCTGCTGTCTGCTGATGGTACTACTACTATACATAATAATCAGCTGGTTACACTGCCCCTGCTGATGGTACTACTACTACTACATAATAATCAGCTGGTTACACTGCCCCCTGCTGTCTGCTGATGGTACTACTACTATACATAATAATCAGCTGGTTACACTGCTGCTGTCTGCTGATGGTACTACTACTATACATAATAATCAGCTGGTTACACTGCCCCCTGCTGATCTGCTGATGGTACTACTACTATACATAATAATCAGCTGGTTACACTGCCCCCTGCTGTCTGCTGATGGTACTACTACTACATAATAATCAGCTGGTTACACTGCCCCCTGCTGTCTGCTGATGGTACTACTACTATACATAATAATCAGCTGGTTACACTGCCCCCTGTCTGCTGATGGTACTACTACTATACATAATAATCAGCTGGTTACACTGCCCCCTGCTGTCTGATACATGGTACTACTACTATACTATACTACTATACATAATAATCAGCTGGTTACACTGCCCCTGCTGTCTGCTGACTACTACTACTACTATACATAATAATCAGCTGGTTACACTGCTGCTGTCTGCTGATACTACTACTACTACATAATAATCAGCTGGTTACACTGCCCTGTCTGACACATGGTACTACTACTATACATAATAATCAGCTGGTTACACTGCCCCTGCTGTCTGCTGATGGTACTACTACTATACATAATAATCAGCTGGTTACACTGCCCCTGCTGTCTGCTGATGGTACTACTACTAATACATAATAATCAGCTGGTTACACTGCCCCCTGATGCTGATGGTACTACTACTATACATAATAATCAGCTGGTTACACTGCCCCCTGCTGTCTGCTGATGGTACTACTACTATACATAATAATCAGCTGGTTACACTGCCCCTGCTGTCTGCTATGGTACTACTACTACATAATAATCAGCTGGTTACACTGCCCCTGTCTGCTGATGGTACTACTACTATACATAATAATCAGCTGGTTACACTGCCCCCTGCTGTCTGCTGATGGTACTACTACTACATAATAATCAGCTGGTTACACTGCTACCTGCTGATGGCTACTACTACTACTATACATAATAATCAGCTGGTTACACTGCCCCCTGCTGTCTGCTGACTGGTACTACTACTATACATAATAATCAGCTGGTTACACTGCCCCCTGCTGTCTGCTGATGGTACTACTACTATACATAATAATCAGCTGGTTACACTGCCCCCTGCTGTCTGCTGATGGTACTACTACTATACATAATAATCAGGTTGGTTACACTGCTACCTATACATAATAATCAGGCTACTACTACTACTACTATAATAATCAGCTGGTTACACTGCCCCTGCTGTCTGCTGATGGTACTACTACTATACATAATAATCAGCTGGTTACACTGCCCCCTGCTGTCTGCTGATGGTACTACTACTATACATAATAATCAGCTGGTTACACTGCCCCCTGCTGATGGTACTACTACTATACATAATAATCAGCTGGTTACACTGCCCCTGCTGTCTGCTGATGGTACTACTACTATACATAATAATCAGCTGGTTACACTGCCCTGGTACTGATGGTACTACTACTACTACATAATAATCAGCTGCTACTACTACTACTACTAATAATCAGCTGTTACACTGCCCCTACTACTACTACATAATAATCAGCTGGTTACACTGCCCCCTGCTGATGGTACTACTACTACTATACATAATAATCAGCTGGTTACACTGCCCCCTGCTGTCTGCTGATGGTACTACTACTATACATAATAATCAGCTGGTTACACTGCCCCCTGCTGTCTGCTGATGGTACTACTACTATACATAATAATCAGCTGGTTACACTGCCCCTGCTGTCTGATGGTACTACTACTATACATAATAATCAGCTGGTTACACTGCCCCCTGCTGTCTGCTGATGGTACTACTACTATACATAATAATCAGCTGGTTACACTGCCCCCTGATGGTACTACTACTATACATAATAATCAGCTGGTTACACTGCCCCTGCTGTCTGCTATACATAATAATCAGGTACTACTACTATACATAATAATGGTACAGCTACTACTACATAATAATCAGCTGGTTACTGCTGATCTGCTGTACTACTACTATACATAATAATCAGCTACTTACTGCTGCCCTGCTACTATACTACTACTAATAATAATCAGCTGGTTACACTGCTACTATGGTACTACTACTATACATAATAATCAGCTGGTTACACTGCCCCTGCTGTCTGCTGATGGTACTACTACTACACATAATAATCAGCTGGTTACACTGCCCCTGCTGTCTGCTGATGGTACTACTACTATACATAATAATCAGCTGGTTACACTGCCCCTGCTGTCTGCTGATGGTACTACTACTATACATAATAATCAGCTGGTTACACTGCCCCTACTGTCTGCTGATGGTACTACTACTATACATAATAATCAGCTGGTTACACTGCCCCCAGCTGTCTGCTGATGGTACTACTACTACTACATAATAATCAGCTGGTTACACTGCCCCCTGCTGTCTGCTGATGGTACTACTACTATACATAATAATCAGCTGGTTACACTGCCCCCTGATGGTACTACTACTATACATAATAATCAGCTGGTTACACTGCCCCTGCTGTCTACTGATGGTACTACTACTATACATACTAATACAGCTACTACTACACAGCTGGTTGCTGTCTGCTACTACTACTATACATAATAATCAGCTGGTTACACTGCCCCCTGCTGTCTGTACTACTACTATACATAATAATCAGCTGGTTACACTGCCCCCTGCTGGCTATACTACTATACATAATAATCAGCTGGTTACACTGCCCCTGCTGTCTGCTGATGGTACTACTACTATACATAATAATCAGCTGGTTACACTGCCCCCTGCTGTCTGCTGATGGTACTACTACTATACATAATAATCAGCTGGTTACACTGCCCCCTGCTGTCTGCTACTACTACTACTATACATAATAATCAGCTGGTTACACTGCCCCTGCTGTCTGCTGATGGTACTACTACTATACATAATAATCAGCTGGTTACACTGCCCCCTGCTGTCTGTACTGGTACTACTACTATACATAATAATCAGCTGGTTACACTGCCCCCTGCTGTCTGCATGGTACTACTACTATACATAATAATCAGCTGGTTACACTGCCCCTGCTGTCTGCTGATGGTACTACTACTATACATAATAATCAGCTGGTTATGATGGTACTACTACACATAATCAGCTGGTTACACTGCCCCTGCTGTCTGCTGATGGTACTACTACTATACATAATAATCAGCTGGTTACACTGCCCCTGCTGTCTGCTGATGGTACTACTACTATACATAATAATCAGCTGGTTACACTGCCCCCTGCTGTCTGCTGATGGTACTACTACTATACATAATAATCAGCTGGTTACACTGCCCCCTGCTGTCTGCTGATGGTACTACTACTATACATAATAATCAGCTGGTTACACTGCCCCCTGCTGTCTGCTGATGGTACTACTACTATACATAATAATCAGCTGGTTACACTGCCCCCTGCTGTCTGCTGATGGTACTACTACTATACATAATAATCAGCTGGTTACACTGCCCCCTGCTGTCTGCTGATGGTACTACTACTATACATAATAATCAGCTGGTTACACTGCCCCTGCTGTCTGCTGATGGTACTACTACTATACATAATAATCAGCTGGTTACACTGCCCCTGCTGTCTGCTGATACTACTACTACTACATAATAATCAGCTGGTTACACTGCCCCTGTCTGCTGATGGTACTACTACTATACATAATAATCAGGGTACTACTACTACTAATAATAATCAGCTGGTTACACTGCCCCCTGCTGTCTGCTGATGGTACTACTACTATACATAATAATCAGCTGGTTACACTGCCCCCCTGCCCTGATGGTACTACTACTACTATACATAATAATCAGCTGGTTACACTGCCCCCTGCTGTCTGCTGATGGTACTACTACTATACATAATAATCAGCTGGTTACACTGCCCCCTGCTGTCTGCTGATGGTACTACTACTATACATAATAATCAGCTGGTTACACTGCCCCTGCTGTCTGCTACTACTACTATACATAATAATCAGCTGGTTACACTGCCCCCTGTCTGTCTGATGATGGTACTACTACTATACATAATAATCAGCTGGTTACACTGCCCCCTGCTGTCTGCTGATGGTACTACTACTATACATAATAATCAGCTGGTTACACTGCCCCCTGCTGTCTGCTGATGGTACTACTACTATACATAATAATCAGCTGGTTACACTGCCCCTGCTGTCTGCTGATGGTACTACTACTATACATAATAATATGGTACAGCTGGTTACACTGCCCCTGCTGATGGTACTACTACTATACATAATAATCAGCTGGTTACACTGCCCCCTGCTGTCTGCTGATGGTACTACTACTATACATAATAATCAGCTGGTTACACTGCCCCCTGCTGTCTGCTGATGGTACTACTACTATACATAATAATCAGCTGGTTACACTGCCCCTGCTGTCTGCTGATGGTACTACTACTATACATAATAATCAGCTGGTTACACTGCCCCTGATGGTACTACTACTACTATACATAATAATCAGCTGGTTACACTGCCCCCTGCTGTCTGCTGATGGTACTACTACTATACATAATAATCAGCTGGTTACACTGCCCTGTCCTGATGGTACTACTACTATACATAATAATCAGCTGGTTACACTGCCCCCTGCTGTCTGCTGATGGTACTACTACTATACATAATAATCAGCTGGTTACACTGCCCCCTGCTGTCTGCTGATGGTACTACTACTATACATAATAATCAGCTGGTTACACTGCCCCCTGCTGTCTGTTGATGGTACTACTACTACATAATAATCAGCTGGTTACTACTGCTGATGGTACTACTACTATACATAATAATCAGCTGGTTACACTGCCCCCTGCTGTCTGCTGATGGTACTACTACTATACATAATAATCAGCTGGTTACACTGCCCCCTGCTGTCTGCTGATGGTACTACTACTATACATAATAATCAGCTGGTTACACTGCCCCTGCTGATGGTACTACTACTACTATACATAATAATCAGCTGGTTACACTGCCCCCTGCTGTCTGCTGATGGTACTACTACTATACATAATAATCAGCTGGTTACACTGCCCCCTGCTGTCTACTGATGGTACTACTACTATACATAATCAGCTGGTTACACTGCCCCCTGCTGTTACTACTGGTACTACTATAATAATAATCAGCTGGTTACACTGCCCCCTGCTGTACTGATGGTACTATACATAATAATCAGCTGGTTACACTGCCCCCTGCTGTCTGGTGATGGTACTACTACTACATAATAATCAGCTGGTTACACTGCCCCCTGCTGTCTGCTGATGGTACTACTACTATACATAATAATCAGCTGGTTACACTGCCCCCTGACTACTACTACTATACATAATAATCAGCTATTACTGCCCCCTGCTGTCTGCTGATTGTACTACTACTATACATAATAATCAGCTGGTTACACTGCCCCTGCTGATGGTACTACTACTATACATAATAATCAGCTGGTTACACTGCCCCCTGCTGTCTGCTGATGGTACTACTACTATACATAATAATCAGCTGGTTACACTGCCCCCTGCTGTCTGCTGATGGTACTACTACTATACATAATAATCAGCTGGTTACACTGCCCCCTGGTACTACTGTCTGCTATGGTACTACTACTACTACATACATAATAATCAGCTGGTTACACTGCCCCCTGCTGTCTGCTGATGGTACTACTACTATACATAATAATCAGCTGGTTACACTGCCCCCTGCTGTCTGCTGATGGTACTACTACTATACATAATAATCAGCTGGTTACACTGCCCCCTGCTGTCTGCTGATGGTACTACTACTATACATAATAATCAGCTGGTTACACTGCCCCCTGCTGATCTGGTATGGTACTACTACTATACATAATAATCAGCTGGTTACACTGCCCCCTGCTGTCTGCTGATGGTACTACTACTATACATAATAATCAGCTGGTTACACTGCCCCTGATGCTACTATACATAATAATCAGCCCCCTGCTGTCTGCTGATGGTACTACTACTATACATAATAATCAGCTGGTTACACTGCCCCTGCTGTCTGCTGATGGTACTACTACTATACATAATAATCAGCTGGTTACACTGCCCCCTGCTGTCTGCTGATGGTACTACTACTATACATAATAATCAGCTGGTTACACTGCCCCCTGCTGGTACTGATGGTACTACTACTATACATAATAATCAGCTGGTTACACTGCCCCCTGCTGTCTGCTGATGGTACTACTACTATACATAATAATCAGCTGGTTACACTGCCCCCTGCTGTCTGATGGTACTACTACTATACATAATAATCAGCTGGTTACACTGCCCCCTGATGGTACTACTACTATACATAATAATCAGCTGGTTACACTGCCCCTGCTGTCTGCTGATGGTACTACTACTATACATAATAATCAGCTGGTTACACTGCCCCTACTGTCTGCTGATGGTACTACTACTATACATAATAATCAGCTGGTTACACTGCCCCCTGCTGTCTGCTGATGGTACTACTACTACATAATAACTGCTACAGCTGGTTACACTGCCCCCTGCTGTCTGCTACTACTACTACTATACATAATAATCAGCTGGTTACACTGCCCCCTGCTGTCTGCTGATGGTACTACTACTATACATAATAATCAGCTGGTTACACTGCCCCCTGCTGTACTGATGGTACTACTACTATACATAATAATCAGCTGGTTACACTGCCCCTGCTGTCTGCTGATGGTACTACTACTATACATAATAATCAGCTGGTTACACTGCCCCTGCTGTCTGCTGATGGTACTACTACTATACATAATAATCAGCTGGTTACACTGCCCCCTGCTGTCTGCTGATGGTACTACTACTATACATAATAATCAGCTGGTTACACTGCCCCCTGCTGTCTGCTGATGGTACTACTACTATACATAATAATCAGCTGGTTACACTGCACTGCTGATGGTACTACTACTATACATAATAATCAGCTGGTTACACTGCTATACTACTACTACTATACATAATAATCAGCTGGTTACACTGCCCCCTACTACTATACTGCTATGGTACTACTACTATAGATACATACTGATGGTACTACTACTATACAGCTGGTTACACTGCCCCCTGCTGATGGTACTACTACTATACATAATAATCAGCTGGTTACACTGCCCCCTGCTGTCTGCTGATGGTACTACTACTATACATAATAATCAGCTGGTTACACTGCCCCTACTGTCTGATGGGTACTACTACTATACATAATAATCAGCTGGTTACACTGCCCCCTACTACTATACATAATAATCAGCTGGTTACACTGCCCCTGCTAATCTGCTGACACTGGTACTACTATGGTACTACTACTATACATATAATCAGCTGGTTACACTGCCCCCTGATGGTACTACTACTATACATAATAATCAGCTGGTTACACTGCCCCCTGCTGTCTGCTGATGGTACTACTACTATACATAATAATCAGCTGGTTACACTGCCCCTGTCTGCTGATGGTACTACTACTATACATAATAATCAGCTGGTTACACTGCCCCTATGCTGTCTGCTGATGGTACTACTACTATACATAATAATCAGCTGGTTACACTGCCCCCTGCTACTACTACTACTATACATAATAATCAGCTGGTTACACTGCCCCCTGCTGTCTGCTGATGGTACTACTACTATACATAATAATCAGCTGGTTACACTGCCCCCTGATGGTACTACTACTATACATAATAATCAGCTGGTTACACTGCCCCTGCTGTCTGCTGATGGTACTACTACTATACATAATAATCAGCTGGTTACACTGCCCCCTGCTGTCTGATGGTACTACTACTATACATAATAATCAGCTGGTTACACTGCCCCCTGCTGTCTGCTGATGGTACTACTACTATACATAATAATCAGCTGGTTACACTGCCCCTGCCTGCTGATGGTACTACTACTATACATAATAATCAGCTGGTTACACTGCTACCCTGATACTACTACTACTATACATAATAATCAGCTGGTTACACTGCCCCTGCTGTCTGCTGATGGTACTACTACTATACATAATAATCAGCTGGTTACACTGCCCCCTACTGTCTGCTGATGGTACTACTACTATACTAATAATCAGCTGGTTACACTGCTACCCTGATGGTACTACTACTATACATAATAATAATACACTACTACTATACATAATAATCAGCTGGTTACACTGCCTGCTGTCTGCTGATGGTACTACTACTATACATAATAATCAGCTGGTTACACTGCCCCCTGCTGTCTGCTGATGGTACTACTACTATACATAATAATCAGCTGGTTACACTGCCCCTGCTGTCTGCTATGGTACTACTACTATACATAATAATCATGGTTACAGCCCTGTCTGGATGGTACTACTACTATACATAATAATCTACTGATGGTACTACTACTATACATAATAATCAGCTACTTACACTGCCCCCTGATGTCTGCTGATGGTACTACTACTATACATAATAATCAGCTGGTTACACTGCCCCTGCTGTCTGTACTACTACTACTACATAATAATCAGCTGGTTACACTGCCCCCTGATGGTACTACTACTATACATAATAATCAGCTGGTTACACTGCCCCCTGCAGGCTGATGGTACTACTACTATACATAATAATCAGCTGGTTACACTGCTGTCTGCTGATGGTACTACTACTATATAATAATCTAGCTGGTTACACTGCTGCTACTGATGGTACTACTACTATACATAATAATCAGGTACTACACTGCCCCCTGCTGTACTGCTACTACTACTACTATACACATATAATCAGCTGGTTACACTACTACTGCTGTAATCCCTGATGGTACTACTACTATACATAATAATCAGCTGGTTACACTGCCCCTGCTGTCTGCTGATGGTACTACTACTATACATAATAATCAGCTGGTTACACTGCCCCTGCTGTCTGCTGATGGTACTACTACTATACATAATAATCAGCTGGTTACACTGCCCCCTGCTGTCTGCTGATGGTACTACTACTATACATAATAATCAGCTGGTTACACTGCCCCTGCTATGCTGGTACTACTACTATACATACATAATAATCAGCTGGTTACACTGCCCCCTGCTGTCTACTACTACTACTATACATAATAATCAGCTGGTTACACTGCCCCAGGTACTACTACTATACATAATAATCAGCTGGTTACACTGCCCCTGCTGTCTGCTGATGGTACTACTACTATACATAATAATCAGCTGGTTACACTGCCCCTATGTACTACTACTATACATAATACAGGTACTACTACTACTACCCCAGCTGGTACTACTGGTACTACTACTACTACTATACATAATAATCAGCTGGTTACACTGCCCCTGCTGTACTACTACTATACATAATAATCAGCTGGTTACACTGCCCCTGCTGTCTGCTGATGGTACTACTACTATACATAATAATCAGCTGGTTACACTGCCCCCTGCTGTCTGGTACTACTACTATACATAATAATCAGCTGGTTACACTGCCCCCTGCTGATGGTACTACTACTATACATAATAATCAGCTGGTACACTACCCCCTGCAGGATGGTACTACTACTATACATAATAATCAGCTGGTTACACTGCCCCCTGCTGTCTGCTGATGGTACTACTACTATACATAATAATCAGCTGGTTACACTGCCCCCTGCTGTCTGCTGACTACTACTATACACATAATAATCAGCTGGTTACACTACACTACCCCTACATCTGCAGATGGTACTACTACTATACATAATAATCAGCTGGTTACTGCTGATGGTACTACTACTATAAATAATAATCAGATACAGGTACTACTACTACTACTACATAATAATCAGCTGGTTACACTGCCCCTGGTCTATGGTACTACTACTATACATAATAATCAGCTGGTTACACTGCCCCCTGTCTGATGGTGGTACTACTACTACATAATAATCAGCTGGTTACACTGCCCCCTGCTGTCTGGTACTACTACTACTACATAATAATCAGCTGGTTACACTGCCCCCTGCTGTCTGCTGATGGTACTACTACTACTACATAATAATCAGCTGGTTACACTGCCCCCTGCTGTCTGCTGATGGTACTACTACTATACATAATAATCAGCTGGTTACACTGCCCCTGATGGTACTACTACTATACATAATAATCAGCTGGTTACACTGCCCCTGATGGTACTACTACTATACATAATAATCAGCTGGTTACACTGCCCCTGATGGTACTACTACTACTATACATAATAATCAGCTGGTTACACTGCCCCCTGCTGTCTGCTGATGGTACTACTACTATACATAATAACAGCTGGTTACACTGCTACTACTATACAGATACAGGTACTACTACTACTACATAATAATCAGCTACTTACACTGCTGTCTGCTGGTACTACTACTACTACACTAATAATCAGCTGGTTACACTGCCCCTGACTATGCTGATACTACTACTATACATAATAATCAGCTGGTTACACTGCCCCCTGATGGGGTACTACTACTATACATAATAATCAGCTGGTTACACTGCCCCCTGCTGTCTGCTGATGGTACTACTACTATACATAATAATCAGCTGGTTACACTGCCCCTGCTGTCTGCTGATGGTACTACTACTATACATAATAATACAGCTGGTTACACTGCCCCCTACTATGATGGTACTACTACTATACATAATAATCAGCTGGTTACACTGCCCCCTGCTGTCTGCTGATGGTACTACTACTATACATAATAATCAGCTGGTTACACTGCCCCCTGCAGGTACTACTACTATACATAATAATCAGCTACTTACACTGCCCCTGCTGTACTGATGGTACTACTACTATACACTAATAATCAGCTACAGGCTACTACTACTACTACTATACATAATAATCAGCTGGTTACACTGCTGATGGTACTACTACTACATAATAATCAGCTGGTTACACTACTACTATCTGCTGATGGTACTACTACTATACATAATAATCAGCTGGTTACACTGCCCCCTGATGGTACTACTACTATACATAATAATCAGCTGGTTACACTGCCCCCTGTCTGCTGATGGTACTACTACTATACATAATAATCAGCTGGTTACACTGCCCCCTGCTGTCTGCTGATGGTACTACTACTATACATAATAATCAGCTGGTTACACTGCCCCCTGCTGATGGTACTACTACTATACATAATAATCAGCTGGTTACACTGCCCCTGCTGTCTGCTGATGGTACTACTACTATACATAATAATCAGCTGGTTACACTGCCCCCTGATGGTACTACTACTATACATAATAATCAGCTGGTTACACTGCTACCCTACTGTCTGCTGATGGTACTACTACTATACATAATAATCAGCTGGTTACACTGCCCCTGATGGTACTACTGACTATACAGGTACTACTACTACTACACATAGCTACAGCTACTACTACTACTATACATAATAATCAGCTGGTACTACTGCTACTCTGATACAGGTACTACTACTATACATAATAATCAGCTGGTTACACTGCCCCCTGATGGCTACTACTACTACTACTATACAATAAGCTGGTTACACTGCCCCCTGATGGCTACTACTACTACTATACATAATACAGCTATACACTGGTTACTACTACCCAGCTGATGCTGAGGTACTACTACTATACATAATAATCAGCTGGTTACACTGCCCCCTATGTCTGCTGATGGTACTACTACTATACATAATAATCAGCTACTTACACTGCCCCCTGATGGTACTACTACTATACATAATAATCAGCTGGTTACACTGCCCCTGCTGTCAGGTATGGTACTACTACTATACATAATAATCAGCTACTACACTGCCCTACTGTCTGCTGATGGTACTACTACTATACATAATAATCAGCTGGTTACACTGCCCCCTGCTGTCTGCTACTACTACTACTACTATACATAATAATAGCTGGTTACAGGGTACTACTGCTGGTACTATACATAATAATCAGCTGGTTACACTGCCCCTGCTGTCTGCTGATGGTACTACTACTATACATAATAATCAGCTGGTTACACTGCCAGGCTACTGGTACTACTACTATACATAATAATCAGCTGGTACTACTACTACTACTGTCTGCTGAGGTACTACTACTATACATAATAATACTGGTTACACTGCTACTGCTATACAGGTACTACTACTACTACTACTACTACTATAATAATACAGCTGGTTACACTGCCTGCTGTCTGCTGATGGTACTACTACTATACATAATAATCAGCTGGTTACACTGCCCCTGCTGTCTGCTATGGTACTACTACTATACATAATAATCAGCTGGTTACACTACCCCCTACTGTCTGCTGATGGTACTACTACTATACATACTATAATACTGGTTACACTGCCCCCTACTACTACTATACATAATAAGGCTGGTTACACTGCCCCCTGCTGTCTGCTGATACTACTACTATACATAATAATCAGCTGGTTACACTGCTACTACTACTACTATACAGATACAGGCTACTATACTACTATACATAATAATCAGGTTACACTGCCCCTGATGGTACTACTACTATACATAATACAGGCTACTACCCCCTACTGGTTACAGGTACTACTACTATACATAATAATCAGCTGGTTACACTGCCCCATGGTACTACTACTATACATAATAATCAGGTGGTTACACTGCTATACAGATACTGATGGTACTACTACTATACATAATAATCACTGGTTACACTGCTACTATGGTACTACTACTATACATAATAATCAGCTGGTTACACTGCCCCCTGCTGTCTGCTACTACTACTACTATACATAATAATCAGCTGGTTACACTACTACCTGCTGTACAGGTACTACTACTACATAATAATCAGCTGGTACACTGCCCCCTGCTACTACTGATGGTACTACTACTATACATAATAATCAGCTGGTTACACTACTACTGCTGATGGTACTACTACTATACATAATAATCAGCTGGTTACACTGCCCCTACTACTACTACTATACATAATAATCAGGTACTACTACTACTACACCTATACAGGCTACTACTACTACTATACATACAATAGCTGGTTACACTGCCCCCTGCTGTCTGCTGATGGTACTACTACTATACATAATAATCAGCTGGTTACACTGCTATACTGTCTATACAGTACTACTACTATACATAATAATCAGCTGGTTACACTGCCCCCTGCTATGGTACTACTACTATACATAATAATCAGCTGGTTACACTGCCCCTGATGGTACTACTACTATACATAATAATCAGCTGGTTACACTGCCCCATGGTACTACTACTATACATAATAATCAGCTACAGGCTTACTACTGTCTGCTGATACAGGTACTACTACTATACATAATAATCAGCTGGTTACACTGCTACTACTGTCTGCTGATGGTACTACTACTATACATAATAATAATAGCTGGTTACACTGCCCCCTGATGGTACTACTACTACTACACATAATAATCAGCTGGTTACACTGCTACTACACTGATACAGGTACTACTACTATACATAATAATCAGCTACTACATATACAGGGTACTACTACTACTATACAGATACAGGTACTACTACTACATACTAATACAGCTGGCTACTACTACTACTACTATACAGATGCTGATGGTACTACTACTATACATAATAATCAGCTGGTTACACTGCCCCTGTCTGCTGATGGTACTACTACTATACATAATAATCAGCTGGTTACACTGCCCCTACTATACTACTGATGGTACTACTACTATACATAATAATCAGCTGGTTACACTGGTCTACTGATGGTACTACTACTATACATAATAATCAGGGTACTACTACCCCTACTGTACTACTGATGGTACTACTACTACATAATAATACAGGTTACACTACTACTACTGCTGATGGTACTACTACTATACATAATAATCAGCTGGTACACTGCTACTACTACTGATGGTACTACTACTATACATAATAATCAGCTGGTTACTGCTACTACTGCTGATGGTACTACTACTATACATAATAATCAGCTGGCTACTACTACTACACCCTGATGGTACTACTACTACTACATAATAAGGCTACTACTACTACTACACAGATGATGGTACTACTACTACACATAATAATACTACTTACACTGCCCCCTACAGGTACTACTACTACTACTATACACAATAATCAGCTACTTACACTGCTCCCTGATACAGGGTACTACTACTATACATAATAATCAGCTGGTACACTGCTACTACTACTGATGGTACTACTACTATACATAATAATCAGCTGGTTACACTGCCCCTGCTGTCTGCTGATGGTACTACTACTATACATAATAATCAGGGTTACACTACTACTGCACCTGATGATGGTACTACTACTATACATAATAATCAGCTACTTACACTGCCCCAGGCTATGGTACTACTACTACTACATAATAATCAGCAGGTTACACTACTACTACTGTCTGCTGATGGTACTACTACTACTACATAATAATCAGCTGGTTACACTGCCCCAGCTGTCTGCTGATGGTACTACTACTATACATAATAATCAGGCTACTACTACACTACCCTACTACTACTACTACTACTACTATACATAATCTAGGTTACAGGTACTACTACTACTACTATACTGATACAGGTACTACTACTATACATAATATACTGATTACACTGCCCCCTGCTGTCTGCTGATGGTACTACTACTATACATAATAATCAGCTGGTTACACTGCCCCCTACTATACAGATGAGGTACTACTACTATACATAATAATCAGCAGGTTACTACTACTACTGCTGTACTATACTAGGTACTACTACTACTACTATACAGATACAGGCTGGTACTACTACTATACTACTACAGCTGATACAGGCTATGGTACTACTACTATACATAATAATCAGCTGGTTACACTGCCCCTACTATCTGCTGATGGTACTACTACTATACATAATAATCAGCTGGTTACACTGCCCCCTGATGGTACTACTACTACTACTACACAATAATCAGCTGGTTACACTGCCCCTGCTGTCTGCTGATGGGCTACTACTACTATACATAATAATCAGCTGGTTACACTGCCCCCTGATGGTACTACTACTATACATAATAATCAGCTGGTTACACTGCACAGATACAGGCTACTACTACTACTACTATACACAATACAGGCTGGTTACTACTACTACTACTACACTGATACAGGTACTACTACTATACATAATAATCAGGTGGTTACACTACTACACAGATACAGGTACTACTACTATACATAATAATCAGGGTTACACTACCCCCTACAGGTACTACTACTACTACACTGATACAGGCTACTACTACTACTACATAATAATACAGGTTACACTGCTACTACTACTACTATACATAATAATCAGCTGGCTACACTGCTACTGTCTGCAGATGGTACTACTACTATACATAATAATCAGCTGGTTACACTGATACAGGCTACTACTACTACTACATAGATAATAATCAGCTGGTTACACTGCCCCAGATGGCTACTACTACTACTACATAATAATCAGCTACTTACACTGCCCCCTGATACAGGCTACTACTACTACACAGATACAGGCTACTTACACTACACAGATACAGGTACTACTACTACTACTACATACACTGATACTGGCTACTACTACTGGTTACACAGATGGTACTACTACTATACATAATAATCAGCTGGTTACACTGCCCCAGGCTGTCTGCTGACTACTACTACTATACATAATAATCAGCTGGTACTACTACTACTGCTACACAGATGGTACTACTACTACTACTAATAATACAGGCTGGTACTACTACTACTACTGTCTGCTGATGGTACTACTACTATACATATAATCAGCTGGTTACTACTACCCACAGATACAGGTACTACTACTATACATAATAATCAGCTGGTTACACTGCTACCCTGCTGATGCTGAGGTACTACTACTATACATAATAATCAGCTGGTTACACTGCCCCCTGCTGATACAGGTACTACTACTATACATAATAATCAGCTGGTTACACTGCCCCAGCTGCTGCTGATGGTACTACTACTATACATAATAATCAGGCTGGTTACACTGCCCCTGATGGCTACTACTACTACTGACACAGATACAGGTACTACTACTACTACTACAGATACAGGTGCCCCTGATGGTACTACTACTACTACAATCAGCTGGTTACACTGCTACCTGTCTGCAGATGGTACTACTACTATACATAATAATCAGCTGGTTACACTGCCCCCTGATGGCTACTACTACTACTACTAATAATCAGATGGTTACACTGCCCCTGCTGTCTGCTGATGGTACTACTACTATACATAATAATCACAGGCTACACTGCCCCTACTGATGCAGGGTACTACTACTATACATAATAATCAGCTGGTTACACTGCCCCTACTGTCTGCTGATGGTACTACTACTATACATAATAATCAGCTGGTTACACTGCTACTGCTGATGGTACTACAGGCTACTGCTGGTACTACTACACACATAATAATCAGCTGGTTACACTGCTACTGCTGATGGTACTACTACTATACATAATAATCAGCTGGTTACACTGCTACCCTGCTGTCTGCAGATGGTACTACTACTATACATAAGGCTAATCACAGATATAGGGCTACACTGCCACCATACAGATGCTGATGGTACTACTACTACTACTACAAAATCAGCTGGTTACTACTACTGCTGTGGCTACTACTACTATACACTACTACTACTGCTATACAGATACAGGCTACTACTACTACTACTACTACTACTACTACTGCTATACAGATACAGGCTACTACTACTACTACTACTACTACTCAGATACAGGCTACTACTACTGTACAGATTCAGGCTAATACTACAAAAACAACAACGATACAGGCTACTATAGGCTACTACTACTACTACTGCTATACAGATACAGGCTACTAATACTACTACTGCTATACAGATACAGGCTACTACCAATATTATACAGATATAGGCTACTACTACTACTACTGCTATACAGATACAGGCTACTACCAATATTATACAGACATAGGCTACTATTACTACTACTACTGCTATACAGATACAGGCTACTACCAATACTATACAGATATAGGCTACTACTACTACTACTACTACTACTACTACTGCTATACAGATACAGGCTACTACTACTGCTATACAGATACAGGCTACTACCAATACTATACAGATATAGGCATACAGAATGAGGCTAATTCGTTAACTTTCTATCAGAATATATTTTTTATAACAATAAGCATTATATTGTTAAATTAAGCCTAACAATAGCCAGCCGGTGGTCACTGCCTTCCTAGGCCTGCATAGCTAAGCCTAATAGCCAGCCGGTGGTCACTGCCTTCATAGTTAAGCCTAATAATAGCCAGCCGGTGGTCACTGCCTTCATAGGCATGCATAGCTAAGCCTGATAATAGCCAGCCGGTGGTCACTGCCTTCATAGGCATGCATAGCTAAGCCTGATAATAGCCAGCCGGTGGTCACTGCCTAAAATATAAAAATACCAGGTTACTCAGGAGAAAAGTGATTTATTCTCCGGATTGAACATTGTAAAATAGTGGGAAAATATTAAATATCTTTTAGCATTGGTGTCCAAAAACCAATGCATGTCAATATTCCGTTTCACAGGGTTTGCACCAGGGTTTACACCAGTAGGACTCACTTGAAGAGGTTGTCCATGATGTAGCGGTAGTTGGGTTGGTTGCTCTCAGGCATGTAACACACGGCAAACACTATGATGGCATTCAGGCCATCTCCATAGTAACCTGAAACACATCACAGAGGTTCAAACACGCCACAACACAACCTGCTCTGCATGGGGCATTGTTACTGTAAAAATGTTTTTTAAAGTATTGGTCCAATACCCTCTTGTAGGACTAGGGTTATGTGTTAGGGTCTGGGGTCAGGGGTTACCTCCGTGGTTGATGACCCTCTTGTAGGGTTCTATTGCCTTCATGTCGACTTTGTGTTCCTGGTCTCCTATACGGAACACTCGCCAACGCCGCCCCTCCTCCCGCTCCTCGGAGGCCGAGTACACCTGGACCGACTCCACCCCCTTCTGCAGAACCTCAGTGGTCTTGGGCTTCGGCAGGTCATCTGAGAAGAGAGGTTATTTTTAACTTTTTCTACCTTCCCTTTATCCAATAACACTCCATTTCTATTTGAAATGCTTCGTATTGTGGG
>NW_024607829.1:0-38822 GCF_018296145.1 Oncorhynchus tshawytscha | reverse complement strand
AGAGGCAGTAGGTATAACTAGGGATGTTCTTTGTTTAGTGAGTCCACCAGATCAGAGGCAGTAGGGATGTTCTCTGTTTAGTGAGTCCACCAGATCAGAGGCAGTAGGGATGACCAGGGATGTTCTCTGTTTAGTGAGTCCACCAGATCAGAGGCAGTAGGGACGACTAGGGATGTTCTCTGTTTAGTGAGTTCACCAGATCAGAGGCAGTAGGGATGACTACTGATGATCTCTGTTTAGTGAGTCCACCAGATCAGAGGCAGTAGGGATGACTAGGGATGTTCTCTGTTTAGTGAGTCCACCAGATCAGAGGCAGTAGGGATGACTAGGGATGTTCTCTGTTTAGTGAGTCCACCAGATCAGAGGCAGTAGGGATGACTAGGGATGTTCTCTGTTTAGTGAGTCCACCAGATCAGAGGCAGTAGGGATGACCAGGGATGTTCTCTGTTTAGTGAGTCCACCAGATCAGAGGCAGTAGGGATGTTCTCTGTTTAGTGAGTCCACCAGATCAGAGGCAGTAGGGATGACTAGGGATGTTCTCTGTTTAGTGAGTCCACCAGATCAGAGGCAGTAGGGATGACCAGGGATGTTCTCTGTTTAGTGAGTCCACCAGATCAGAGGCAGTAGGGATGACCAGGGATGTTCTCTGTTTAGTGAGTCCACCAGATCAGAGGAAGTAGGGATGTTCTCTGTTTAGTGAGTCCACCAGATCAGAGGCAGTTGGGATGACTAGGGATGTTCTCTGTTTAGTGAGTCCACCAGATCAGAGGCAGTAGGGATGACCAGGGATGTAATCTGTTTAGTGAGTCCACCAGATCAGAGGCAGTAGGGATGACCAGGGATGTTCTCTGTTTAGTGAGTCCACCAGATCAGAGGCAGTAGGGATGACCAGGGATGTTCTCTGTTTAGTGAGTCCACCAGATCAGAGGGAGTAGGGATGACCAGGGATGTTCTCTGTTTAGTGAGTCCACCAGATCAGAGGCAGTAGGGATGACTAGGGATGTTCTCTGTTTAGTGAGTCCACCAGATCAGAGGCAGTAGGGATGACTAGGTATGTTCTCTGTTTAGTGAGTCCACCAGAGCAGAGGCAGTAGTTATGACTAGGGATGTTCTCTGTTTAGTGAGTCCACCAGATCAGAGGCAGTAGCGATGACTAGGGATGTTCTCTGTTTAGTGAGTCCACCAGATCAGAGGCAGTAGGGATGACTAGGGATGTTCTCTGTTTAGTGAGTCCACCAGATCAGAGGCAGTAGGGATGACCAGGGATGTTCTCTGTTTAGTGAGTCCACCAGATCAGAGGCAGTAGGGATGACTAGGGATGTTCTCTGTTTAGTGAGTCCACCAGATCAGAGGCAGTAGGGATGACCAGGGATGTTCTCTGTTTAGTGAGTCCACCAGATCAGAGGCAGTAGGGATGTTCTCTCTTTAGTGAGTCCACAAGATCAGAGGCAGTAGGGATGACTAGGGATGTTCTCTGTTTAGTGAGTCCACCAGATCAGAGGCAGTAGGGATGACTAGGGATGTTCTCTGTTTAGTGAGTCCACCAGATCAGAGGCAGTAGGGATGACTAGGGATGTTCTCTGTTTAGTGAGTCCACCAGATCAGAGGAAGTAGGGATGTTCTCTGTTTAGTGAGTCCACCAGATCAGAGGCAGTAGGGATGACTAGGGATGTTCTCTGTTTAGTGAGTCCACCAGATCAGAGGGAGTAGGGATGACCAGGGATGTTCTCTGTTTAGTGAGTCCACCAGATCAGAGGGAGTAGGGATGACCAGGGATGTTCTCTGTTTAGTGAGTCCACCAGATCAGAGGGAGTAGGGATGACCAGGGATGTTCTCTGTTTAGTGAGTCCACCAGATCAGAGGGAGTAGGGATGACCAGGGATGTTCTCTGTTTCGTGAGTCCACCAGATCAGAGGGAGTAGGGATGACCAGGGATGTTCTCTGTTTAGTGAGTCCACCAGATCAGAGGCAGTAGGTAGGACCAGGGATGTTCTCTGTTTAGTGAGTCCACCAGATCAGAGGCAGTAGGGATGACCAGGTATGTTCTCTGTTTAGTGAGTCCACCAGATCAGAGGCAGTAGGTAGGACCAGGGATGTTCTCTGTTTAGTGAGTCCACCAGATCAGAGGCAGTAGGGATGACCAGGGATGTTCTCTGTTTAGTGAGTCCACCAGATCAGAGGCAGTAGGGATGACCAGGGATGTTCTCTGTTTAGTGAGTCCACCAGATCAGAGGCAGTAGGGATGACCAGGGATGTTCTCTGTTTAGTGAGTCCACCAGATCAGAGGCAGTAGGGATGACTTGGGATGTTCTCTGTTTAGTGAGTCCACCAGATCAGAGGCAGAAGGGATGACCAGGGATGTTCTCTGTTTAGTGAGTCCACCAGATCAGAGGCAGTAGGGATGTTCTCTGTTTAGTGAGTCCACCAGATCAGAGGCAGTAGGGATGACTTGGGATGTTCTCTGTTTAGTGAGTCCACCAGATCATAGGCAGTAGGGATGACCAGGGATGTTCTCTGTTTAGTGAGTCCACCAGATCAGAGGCAGTAGGTATAACTAGGGATGTTCTTTGTTTAGTGAGTCCACCAGATCAGAGGCAGTAGGGATGACTAGGGATGTTCTCTGTTTAGTGAGTCCACCAGATCAGAGGCAGTAGGGATGACCAGGGATGTTCTCTGTTTAGTGAGTCCACCAGATCAGAGGGAGTAGGGATGACCAGGGATGTTCTCTCTTTAGTGAGTTCACCAGATCAGAGGCAGTAGGGATGACTACTGATGATCTCTGTTTAGTGAGTCCACCAGATCAGAGGCAGTAGGGATGACTAGGGATGTTCTCTGTTTAGTGAGTCCACCAGATCAGAGGCAGTAGGGATGACTAGGGATGTTCTCTGTTTAGTGAGTCCACCAGATCAGAGGCAGTAGGGATGACTAGGGATGTTCTCTGTTTAGTGAGTCCACCAGATCAGAGGCAGTAGGGATGACTAGGGATGTTCTCTGTTTAGTGAGTCCACCAGATCAGAGGCAGTAGGGATGTTCTCTGTTTAGTGAGTCCACCAGATCAGAGGCAGTAGGGATGACTAGGGATGTTCTCTGTTTAGTGAGTCCACCAGATCAGAGGCAGTAGGGATGACCAGGGATGTTCTCTGTTTAGTGAGTCCACCAGATCAGAGGCAGTAGGGATGACCAGGGATGTTCTCTGTTTAGTGAGTCCACCAGATCAGAGGAAGTAGGGATGTTCTCTGTTTAGTGAGTCCACCAGATCAGAGGCAGTAGGGATGACTAGGGATGTTCTCTGTTTAGTGAGTCCACCAGATCAGAGGCAGTAGGGATGACCAGGGATGTTCTCTGTTTAGTGAGTCCACCAGATCAGAGGGAGTAGGGATGACCAGGGATGTTCTCTGTTTAGTGAGTCCACCAGATCAGAGGCAGTAGGGATGACCAGGGATGTTCTCTGTTTAGTGAGTCCACCAGATCAGAGGGAGTAGGGATGACCAGGGATGTTCTCTGTTTAGTGAGTCCACCAGATCAGAGGGAGTAGGGATGACCAGGGATGTTCTCTGTTTAGTGAGTCCACCAGATCAGAGGCAGTAGGGATGACTAGGGATGTTCTCTGTTTAGTGAGTCCACCAGATCAGAGGCAGTAGGGATGACCAGGGATGTTCTCTGTTTAGTGAGTCCACCAGATCAGAGGGAGTAGGGATGACCAGGGATGTTCTCTCTTTAGTGAGTCCACCAGATCAGAGGGAGTAGGGATGACCAGGGATGTTCTCTGTTTAGTGAGTCCACCAGATCAGAGGGAGTAGGGATGACCAGGGATGTTCTCTGTTTAGTGAGTCCACCAGATCAGAGGCAGTAGGTAGGACCAGGGATGTTCTCTGTTTAGTGAGTCCACCAGATCAGAGGCAGTAGGGATGACCAGGGATGTTCTCTGTTTAGTGAGTCCACCAGATCAGAGGCAGTAGGGATGACCAGGGATGTTCTCTGTTTAGTGAGTCCACCAGATCAGAGGCAGTAGGGATGACTAGGGATATTCTCTGTTTAGTGAGTCCACCAGATCAGAGGCAGTAGGGATGACTAGGGATGTTCTCTGTTTAGTGAGTCCACCAGATCAGAGGTAGTAGGGATGTTCTCTCTTTAGTGAGTCCACAAGATCAGAGGCAGTAGGGATGACTAGGGATGTTCTCTGTTTAGTGAGTCCACCAGATCAGAGGCAGTAGGGATGACCAGGGATGTTCTCTGTTTAGTGAGTCCACCAGATCAGAGGCAGTAGGGATGACCAGGGATGTTCTCTGTTTAGTGAGTCCACCAGATCAGAGGCAGTAGGGATGACCAGGGATGTTCTCTGTTTAGTGAGTCCACCCGATCAGAGGCAGTAGGGATGACCAGGGATGTTCTCTGTTTAGTGAGTCCACCAGATCAGAGGGAGTAGGGATGACCAGGGATGTTCTCTGTTTAGTGAGTCCACCAGATCAGAGGGAGTAGGGATGACCAGGGATGTTCTCTGTTTAGTGAGTCCACCAGATCAGAGGCAGTAGGTAGGACCAGGGATGTTCTCTGTTTAGTGAGTCCACCAGATCAGAGGCAGTAGGGATGACCAGGGATGTTCTCTGTTTAGTGAGTCCACCAGATCAGAGGCAGTAGGGATGACCAGGGATGTTCTCTGTATAGTGAGTCCACCAGATCAGAGGCAGTAGGGATGACTTGGGATGTTCTCTGTTTAGTGAGTCCACCAGATCAGAGGCAGAAGGGATGACCAGGGATGTTCTCTGTTTAGTGAGTCCACCAGATCAGAAGCAGTAGGGATGTTCTCTGTTTAATGAGTCCACCAGATCAGAGGCAGAAGGGATGACCAGGGATGTTCTCTTGTGTGTGAATTGGCCCATTTTGCTGAGTACTTTTGGGTGTCAGGAAAAATGTATGGAGTAAAAAGTACATTATTTTCTTTAGGAATGTAGAGAAATAAAAGTAAACGTTGTCAAAAATATAAATAGTAAAGTAGAGATACCCCCCAAAAAACTACTTAAGTAGTACTTTAAAATATTTTTACTTAAGTACTTTACCACTGTATGTATTCATGTTTATTAATGGACATACAGTGCATTTAATACTTCATCTAATGTTCTGTATGATATCAAGTCCAATGTTAGTTATCTCTCATTTCACTTTGCTTCAGTAGTATAACCAGTAGATGGCGATGTTGAATTTACTACAGTTACTGGGTGGTGTGATGATTGTCAATCCTCTACCACCATCCTGAGGTAACGTCTTCAGACAAAATGCCATTATTAATTAATTATCCAGACTCACAAATGATCAGCACATATTATAATATGACTATAACTAGCTAAACTAGTTATCTTAAGATTAATGCACTAATTGTTAGTCGCTCTGGATAAGAGGGATTGCTAAATTACAAAATGTCATTTAGATCACTACAACAGCTGTGATCTACTCCATGGAAATATTGGGCCAGTTTTTGACCATTTTGTCTTTTACAAAACTAGAACGTAAGGGCGGTTGTTGCTGCTTCCTTTTCTCAGCGAAGTCGGCATTTTCCCTCATTCAGTAATCTGACATGGTGTCCAGTGTCACCACTGTAACGTCATTGGCTGGGCAGTGCGTCATTTGGGGTTTGTGGCTAGAGGTTTGTTTACGGTACGGACTACACTAGGCGCATCCCAAACGATACCCTATTCTCTATATAGTGCACTACATTATGACCAGGACCCATAGACTCTGGTTAAAAGTAGCTGACTATATAGGGAATAGGGCCCATAGATTCTGGTCAAAAGTAGTGCACTATATAGGGAATCATTTGCTACTCTCACTCGTGTCGATGCAATTCAACCACATGCCGACAGAGGGTGTAAGAATCCCATGTAACAGGAAGACGTGACGCATCCAGTCAGAGACGGTAGATACATTTCTGAGAAGGACTATTGTCCTCGTGGATCTGAACTGACTGGATGTCTGACTGGATAAGTGAAGAGGATTTGAGGAAAAATCCATCTTGCCCACTAAAGGGAAAGGAGAAGCATTGTTACGTAACAACTCCTTATGTAGGATGCATAGCCAAATGGGACACGACCCACACACTGTATAAATGTCCCCAAAACAGCTGTGCTTCTAAAAGAGTGACATAACACAAGTTAATTAAGATGCAATTGCTGAAGGGGTTGAACCCTCTTCAACTGGCAACACCAAACCAGGAAATCAGTCAATTGAATAGGATAAATTAAGACAGCGGTCTGTTTATGCTAAGCTAAGCTAATAACATGCTGTCAGTAAACTGACCAGGATAAATTAAGACAGCGGTCTGTTTATGCTAAGCTAAGCTAATAACGTGTTTTCAGTAAATTGAAAAAATCAAATCAAATCAAATGTTATATGTCACATACACATGGTTAGCTGATGTTAATGCGAGTGTAGCGAAATGCTTGTGCTTCTAGTTCCGACCTTGCAGTAATATCTAACAAGTAATCTAACCTAACAATCTCACAACAACTACCTTATACACACAAGCGTAAAGGAAGGAATAAGAATATGTACATACAAATATATGAATGAGTGATGGCCGAACGGCATAGGCAAGATGCAGTAGATGGTATAGAGTACAGTATATACATATGAGATGATTAATGTAGGGTATGTAAACATTATATAAAGTGCCATTGTTTAAAGTGGCTTGTGATAAATTTATTACATCAATTTTGAACAGGATAAATTAAGACAGCGGTCTGTTTATGCTAAGCTAAGCTAATAACATGCTGTCAGTAAACTGACCAGGATAAATTAAGACAGCGGTCTGTTTATGCTAAGCTAAGCTAATAACATGCTGTCAGTAAACTGACCAGGATAAATTAAGACAGCGGTCTGTTTATGCTAAGCTAAGCTAATAACATGCTGTCAGTAAACTGACCAGGATAAATTAAGACAGCGGTCTGTTTATGCTAAGCTAAGCTAAAAACATTCTGTCAGTAAACTGACCAGGATAAATTAAGACAGCGGTCTGTTTATGCTAAGCTAAGCTAATAACATGCTGTCAGTAAACTGACCAGGATAAATTAAGACAGCGGTCTGTTTATGCTAAGCTAAGCTAATAACATGCTGTCAGTAAACTGACCAGGATAAATTAAGACAGCGGTCTTTAACTTCACCTCTATATTTATTCACATGTTCTTTACACGTTGTCACTACATGGCAGGTACATTTCTAGCGTGACATGACAGTTACACCTGCTGTGCTCCAGGCAAAACTGTGGTTATGGAGCCTTTATGTAGGCTATATATTTATGTATGCTATATAAAGCCTTTAAATGTAGACATTTGTTTAAAATGGGACAGAAGAACCAACAGAAATTCCTTCAATCTCATGAATATCCCTAACCAATTCCTATAGGTCTACATCATCATTACTTCTCAGCTTAGAAGAGTCTATGACTGTCTATGGCTAGTATGCGACTGTAGCGTCTCCCTCATATTCATTAGGATCTCTGTCTATGACTAGATGTGACTGTAGTGTCTCTCACCCATTCATTAGGATCTCTGATTGTCTATGACTAGATGAGACTGTAGCATCTGTCCCGTTCAATAGAATCTCTGAATCTCAATTTAATTGGACCGACTCTCTTCTCTGTATACATCAATGAGGTCGCTCTTGCTGCTGGTGAGTCTCTGATCCACCTCTACGCAGACGACACCATTCTGTATACTTCCGTCCCTTCTTTGGACACTGTGTTTACAACCCTCCAGGCAAGCTTCAATGCCATACAACTCTCCTTCCGTGGCCTCCAATTGCTCTTAAATACAAGTAAAACTAAATGCATGCTCTTCAACCGATCGCTACCTGCACCTACCCGCCTGTCCAACATCACTACTCTGGACGGCTCTGACTTAGAATACGTGGACAACTACAAATACTTAGGTGTCTGGTTAGACTGTAAACTCTCCTTCCAGACCCATATCAAACATCTCCAATCCAAAATTAAATCTAGAATTGGCTTCCTATTTCGCAACAAAGCATCCTTCACTCATGCTGCCAAACATACCCTTGTAAAACTGACCATCCTACCAATCCTCGACTTTGGAGATGTCATTTACAAAATAGCCTCCAATACCCTACTCAACAAATTGGATGCAGTCTATCACAGTGCAATCCGTTTTGTCACCAAAGCCCCATATACTACCCACCATTGCGACCTGTACGCTCTCGTTGGCTGGCCCTCGCTTCATACTCGTCGCCAAACCCACTGGCTCCATGTCATCTACAAGACCCTGCTAGGTAAAGTCCCCCTTATCTCAGCTCGCTGGTCACCATAGCATCTCCCACCTGTAGCACACGCTCCAGCAGGTATATCTCTCTAGTCACCCCCAAAACCATTCTTTCTTTGGCCGCCTCTCCTTCCAGTTCTCTGCTGCCAATGACTGGAACAAACTACAAAAATCTCTGAAACTGGAAACACTTATCTCCCTCACTAGCTTTAAGCACCAACTGTCAGAGCAGCTCACAGATTACTGCACCTGTACATAGCCCACCTATAATTTAGCCCAAACAACTACAGTGCCTTGCGAAAGTATTCGGCCCCCTTGAACTTTGCGACCTTTTGCCACATTTCAGGCTTCAAACATAAAGATATAAAACTGTATTTTTTTTGTGAAGAATCAACAACAAGTGGGACACAATCATGAAGTGGAATGACATTTATTGGATATTTCAAACTTTTTTAACAAATCAAAAACTGAAAAATTGGGCGTGCAAAATTATTCAGCCCCTTTACTTTCAGTGCAGCAAACTCTCTCCAGAAGTTCAGTGAGGATCTCTGAATGAGCCAATGTTGACCTAAATGACTATTGATGATAAATACAATCCACCTGTGTGTAATCAAGTCTCCGTATAAATGCACCTGCACTGTGATAGTCTCAGAGGTCCGTTAAAATCGCAGAGAGCATCATGAAGAACAAGGAACACACCAGGCAGGTCCGAGATACTGTTGTGAAGAAGTTTAAAGCCGGATTTGGATACAAAAAGATTTCCCAAGCGTTAAACATCTCAAGGAGCACTGTGCAAACAATAATATTGAAATGGGAGTATCAGACCACTGCAAATCTACCAAGACCTGGCCGTCCCTCTAAAACTTTCAGCTCATACAAGGAGAAGACTGATCAGAGATGCAGCCAAGAGGCCCATGATCACTCTGGATGAACTGCAGAGATCTACAGCTGAGGTGGGAGACTCTGTCCATAGGACAACAATCAGTCGTATATTGCACAAATCTGGCCTTTATGGAAGAGTGGCAAGAAGAAAGCCATTTCTTAAAGATATCCATAAAAAGTGTCGTTTAAAGTTTGCCACAAGCCACCTGGGAGAAGAAGATGCTCTGGTCAGATGAAACCAAAATGGAACTTTTTGGCAACAATGCAAAACGTTATGTTTGGCGTAAAAGCAACACAGCTCTTCACCCTGAACACACCATCCCCACTGTCAAACATGGTGGTGGCAGCATCATGGTTTGGGCCTGCTTTTCTTCAGCAGGGACAGGGAAGATGGTTAAAATTGATGGGAAGATGGATGGAGCCAAATACAGGACCATTCTGGAAGAAAACCTGATGGAGTCTGCAAAAGACCTGAGACTGGGACGGAGATTTGTCTTCCAACAAGACAATGATCCAAAACATAAAGCAAAATCTACAATGGAATGGTTCAAAAATAAACATATCCAGGTGTTAGAATGGCCAAGTCAAAGTCCAGACCTGAATCCAATCGAGAATCTGTGGAAAGAACTGAAAACTGCTGTTCACAAATGCTCTCCATCCAACCTCACTGAGCTCGAGCTGTTTTGCAAGGAGGAATGGGAAAAATTTCAGTGTCTCGATGTGCAAAACTGATAGAGACATACCCCAAGTGACTTACAGCTGTAATCGCAGCAAAAGGTGGCGCTACAAAGTATTAACTTAAGGGGGCTGAATAATTTTGCACGCCCAATTTTTCAGTTTTTGATTTGTTAAAAAGTTTGAAATATCCAATGAATGTCGTTCCACTTCATGATTGTGTCCCACTTGTTGTTGATTCTTCACAAAAAAATACAGTTTTATATCTTTATGTTTGAAGCCTGAAATGTGGCAAAAGGTCGCAAAGTTCAAGGGGGCCGAATACTTTCGCAAGGCACTGTACCTCTTTCCCAACTGTATTTAATTATAATTTATTTATTTATTTTGCTCCTTTGCACCCCATTATTTTTATTTCTACTTTGCACATTCTTCCATTGCAAAACTACCATTCCAGTGTTTTACTTGCTATATTGTATTTACTTTGCCACCATGGCCTTTTTTTGCCTTTACCTCCCTTATCTCACCTCATTTGCTCACATTGTATATAGACTTGTTTATACTGTATTATTGACTGTATGTTTGTTTTACTCCATGTGTAACTCTGTGTCGTTGTTTGTGTCGAACTGCTTTGCTTTATCTTGGCCAGGTCACAGTTGTAAATGAGAACTTGTTCTCAACTGGCCTACCTGGTTAAATAAAGGTGTTCTCAACTGGCCTACCTGGTTAAATAAAGGTGTTCTCAACTTGCCTACCTGGTTAAATAAAGGTGTTCTCAACTTGCCTACCTGGTTAAATAAAGGTGTTCTCAACTTGCCTACCTGGTTAAATAAAGGTGTTCTCAACTTGCCTACCTGGTTAAATAAAGGTGTTCTCAACTAGCCTACCTGGTTAAATAAAGGTGTTCTCGACTAGCCTACCTGGTTAAAAAAAGGTGTTCTCAACTAGCCTACCTGGTTAAATAAAGGTGTTCTCAAATTGCCTACCTGGTTAAATAAAGGTGTTCTCAACTAGCCTACCTGGTTAAATAAAGGTGTTCTCAACTGGCCTACCTGGTTAAATAAAGGTGTTCTCAACTTGCCTACCTGGTTAAATAAAGGTGTTCTCAACTAGCCTACCTGGTTAAATAAAGGTGTTCTCAACTAGCCTACCTGGTTAAATAAAGGTGTTCTCAACTGGCCTACCTGGTTAAATAAAGGTGTTCTCAACTGGCCTACCTGGTTAAATAACGGTGTTCTCAACTTGCCTACCTGGTTAAATAAAGGTGTTCTCAACTGGCCTACCTGGTTAAATAAAGGTGTTCTCAACTGGCCTACCTGGTTAAATAAAGGTGTTCTCAACTGGCCTACCTGGTTAAATAACGGTGTTCTCAACTTGCCTACCTGGTTAAATAACGGTGTTCTCAACTTGCCTACCTGGTTAAATAAAGGTGTTCTCAACTGGCCTACCTGGTTAAATAAAGGTGTTCTCAACTAGCCTACCTGGTTAAATAAAGGTGTTCTCAACTAGCATACCTGGTTAAATAAAGGTGTTCTCAACTAGCCTACCTGGTTAAATAAAGGTGCTCTCAACTAGCCTACCTGGTTAAATAAAGGTGTTCTCAACTAGCCTACCTGGTTAAATAAAGGTGTTCTCAACTAGCCTACCTGGTTAAATAAAGGTGTTCTCAACTAGCCTACCTGGTTAAATAAAGGTGTTCTCAACTAGCCTACCTGGTTAAATAAAGGTGTTCTCAACTAGCCTACCTGGTTAAATAAAGGTGAAATAAATCAAATAAATAAAAACAATAAAACTTAACAGTAAACATTACACATACAGAAGTTTCAAAACAATAAAGACATTACAAATGTCATATATATATATATATATATATATATATATACACAGTGTTGTAACAATGTACTCTCTATGACTAGATGAGACTGTAGCATCTCTCCCATTCATTAGGATCTCTGACTCTCTATGACTAGATGTGACTGTAGCATCTCTCCTATTCATTAGGATCTCTGACTATGACTAGATGTGACTGTAGCGTTTCTCAAAAAAAAAGCTTTTTAAATTTAACATTTATTTAACTAGGCAATTCAGAACAAATTCTTATTTACAATGACGGCCTACCGGGGAACTGCCTTGTTCAAGGGCATAACGACAGATTTTTACCTTGTCAGCTCGAGGATTCTATCCAGCAACTTTTTGGCTACTGGCCCAACGCTCTAACCACTAGGCTACCTGCCCACCCAGCAGCTCTCCTGTTCATTAGGATCATTAGGACGGTCTATGAATGTAACATCTCTCCCGTTCAGATGTGACTGTAGCATCTCTCCCGTTCATTAGGATCTCTGAATGTAGCATCTCTCCTGTTCATTAGGATCTCTGACTGTCTGTGATTGTTCCATCTCTCTTGTTCATTAGGAACTCTATGACTAGTAAGTGACTGTAGCATCTCTCCCATTCATTAGGATCTCTGACTGTCTATGACTAGTATGTGACTGTAGCATCTCTACGGTTCATAGGGATTTGCAGCAAAAAAATTGTGGTTGCCATAAAGTATTCCCTCATAACTTCCATAAACATGTCTAGAGTTACCAGAATAACATGAGAGCCTTAGTCGTATGAAGGTCTGGAGATAAGCTAGTGCCCAGTTGGAAAGCAGCCCAGTTGGAAAGCAGCAGTCATGACGTCAACACAAGCGTTCAAAGTAAAACTATGATGGAACGTGTCGACAAACTGGGTCAATCCACACAACCAAAGTTACAAGCTATATAGAGACAGAGCTCAATCAATGATTCATAGACCCCCTGTGTTGTAGATTTCCCCCAAACCATTGTTCATTATTAAAGAGTAGTGGTAGGATATTTAATGGGTAGCCATCTTGGCACATTGTGTTTAACCCAAAAGGCTCAGACTTTGTGTCATTTACGCTGGCCAGAACCCATGCCTCACTGGGCCATGGCTCCAGCAGACCTGCTCTCAGTGGACCGACCAAAGTCGATCAACTGGTACTTTTCAGCTATATACCAATGGCTAACTGTGGACTTTAACACCTTCTTACAAAGCAACTGTTTTGATGATGCAGAGGTTGTTGATTCTGCTCTTCACAAGTCCTCACTGTCAACCCTAGCTATGGAAACACAATTTCCCTAGTGTATACACAAGGGTGTACGCACTAGTGTAACACAAGGGTAACACAAGGGTGTATACACAACTACTGTAACACAAGGGTGTATACACAACTAGTGTAACACTGGTGTTACAGTGGTAAAGCAGCATGATAATACACATCTCAACTGATGATGTAGCCAAGGCCATCTACATGTGTACCTGCTCTTCAGGGTTGAAGGCTCAGCCTGGTAATGAGGTGTAGTGTGACGCTGAATGAATACAAGTAGAGACCGTCTGAGACGAGAGTCATCAAAAACACAAAGGTCAAAAAGACATCACAACAATGTAAGACATGAACAACAATGAGCCAGCAATCATTTCATAGGGTACATGTCTGTGAGAATGTCTGTGACTGCTAGTGGCAGGTAGCCTAGCGGTTGGGCGAGTAACCAAAAGGTTGCTGGTTTGAATCCCCGAGCAGACTAGTTGAAATCTGTCAATGTGCTCTTGAGCAAGGCACTTAACCCTAATTGATCCTGTAAATCTCTCTGGATAAGAACATCTCCTAAATGACTAAAATGTAAACACTAGTAGAAATAAGTATAGGCCCAACTATCTGAACAAGATACGGTGATGTCTTTCCCATTCTGGCCTGCTGAGACATTGACTGGCCTGGGACATATGCATCTCAACATAAGACTTTTGAGGTCTGAAAAATCTGACAGGCTTTTTGAAGTGTAATAAACTAACCGAAGGCATGTCAATCTGGACCTAAATCGCCACCCTTAAGCCCAGTGTGTGTCAGTGGGAGGTGGTTCCTGAAGTGACAGCAGGTTCTCCTTGCCCCACGGGCGCCTGAACAAAGCCCGTCTTCATATCGCAGTGGGCAGAGCTGTGATTCTCACAGACAGCATGGTTTATATGAGCCGTTACCTAGCAACGGTGAAACATGGAGAGAGAAACAGCTCGCGTTGGGCTGCAAGCCTGTAATTAGTGGTCCTGTTCATCTCTGCAGCCCAGAGGAGAGTCAGATTACTCACCAACCAGGGCCCGGCTATCCCCAAACTAACAGAGGAACTATCCAAGACAGTTTCTTCTCTCTCTCTCTCTGGGGTAGCTCCACTTGTCATAGTAGTCTTTTAGAGGTCAGTGTAGGGATACAATGGAGGTTTCAGTGCACCAATGGATTCAGTGCCCAAAGCAAAGTGGTTAGAACAGGGTTCTCCAACCTTTTCTAGCATGAGAGATACTTAAAAAAAAAAATGAAACAATGTCACAAGATACAATTTTATTTCTAGCTTTCAAATAGGCCCATTCTTCTCTTCTCCGCTGCAACTCTTCCCCAGGTCCTTAGTGAAAGTAGTGCACTGTTTTTTCTGTCAATATACCTGCTCCCAAATTCTGTTTTATATTTTCCCCAAATAGTCCCCTTTTATTTTTCCTGTTTTTTTTTTTTTCCACTCTTAAATTTTTTTTTTTTAAATTACCTGTAATAATCTCTACTCGGCACAGCCAGAAGAGGACTGGCCACCCCTCAGAGCCTGGTTCCTCTCTAGGTTTCTTCCTAGGTTCCTGCCTTTCTAGGGAGTTTTTCCTAGCCACCGTGCTTCTACACCTGCATTGCTTTCTGTACAACACTTTGTGACATCGGTTGATGTAAAAAGGGCTTTATAAATAAATTTGATTGATTGAAAGGTTGTCTATGGGGTTGAGATCTGGAGACTGGCTAGGCCACTCCAGGACCTTGAAATGCTTCTTACGAAGCCACTCCTTCGTTGCCCGGGCGGTGTGTTTGGGATCATTGTCATGCTGGAAGACCCAGCCACGTTTCATCTTCAATGCCCTTGCTGATGAAAGGAGGTTTTCACTCTAAATCTCACGATACATGGCCCCAGTCATTCTTTCCTTTACACGGATCAGTCGTCCTGGTCCCTTTGCAGAAAAACAGCCCCAAAGCATGATGTTTCCACCCCCATGCTTCACAGTAGGTATGGATGCAACTCGGCATTCTTTGTCCTCCAAACACGATGAGTTGATTTTTTACCAAAAAGTTATATTTTGGTTTCATCTGACCATATGACATTCTCCCAATCTTCTTCTCGATCATCCAAATGCTCTCTAGCAAACTTCAGACGGGCCTGGACATGTACTGGCTTAAGCAGGGGGACATGTCTGGCACTGCAGGATTTGAGTCCCTGGCGGCGTAGTGTGTTACTGATGGTAGGCTTTGTTACTTTGGTCCCAGCTCTCTGCAGGTCATTCACTAGGTCCCCCTGTGGTTCTGGGATTTTTGCTCACCGTTCTTGTGATCATTTTGACCCCACGGGGTGAGACCTTGTGTGGAGCCCCAGATCGAGGGAGATTATCAGTGGTCTTGTATGTCTTCCATTTCCTATTAATTGTTCCTACAGTTGATTTCTTCAAACCAAGCTGTTTACCTATTGCAGATTCAGTCTTCCCAGCCTGGTGCAGTTCTACAATTTTGTTTCTGGTGTCCTTTGACAGCTTTTTGGTCTTGGCCATAGTGGAGTTTGGAGTGTGACTGTGAGGTTGTGGACAGGTGTCTTTTATACTGATAACAAGTTCAAACAGGTGCCATTAATACAGGTAATGAGTGGAGGACAGAGGAGCCTCTTAAAGAAGAAGTTACAGGTCTGTGAGAGCCAGAAATCTTGCTTGTTTATAGGTGACCAAATACTTATTTTCCACCATGATTTGCAAATAAATTCATTAAAAATCCTACAATGTGATTTTCTGGATTTTTTCCCCTCATTTTGTCTGTCATAGTTGAAGTGTACCTATGATGAAAATTACAGGCCTCTCATCTTTTTAAGTGGGAGAACTTGCACAATTGGTGGCTGACTAAATACTTTTTTGTCCCACTGTATGTACTTTCAGAATTGTTTCGCGAGCTACTCATACACTACATGACCAAAAGTATGTGGACGTCTCTTAGTCGAACATCTAATTTCAAAATCATAGGCATTAATATGGAGTTGGTCCCCCATTTGCAGCTATAACAGCCGCCACTCTTCTGAGAAGGCTTTCCACTAGATGTTGGAACATTGCTGCGGGGACTTGCTTCCATTCAGCCACAAGAGCAATGGTGAGGTCGGGCGCTAATGTTGGGCGATTAGGCCTGGCTCGTAGTCGGCGTTCCAATTCATCCCAAAGGTGTTCGATGGGGTTGAGATCAGGACTCTGTGCAGGCATGTCAAGTTCTTCCACACCGATCTTGACAAACCATTTCTGTATGGACCTCATTGTGTACTGTGGCAGTGTAATGCTGAAACAGGAAAGGGCCTTCCCCAAACTGTTGCCACACAGTTGGAAGCACAGAATCGTCTAGAAAGTCATTGTATTATGTAGCGTTAAGATTTACCTTCACTGGAACTAAGCGGCCTGGACCAAACCATGAATAACAGCCCCAGACCATTATTCCTCCTTCCCAAAACTTTAGTTGGCACGATGCATTAGGGCAGGTAGTGTTCTCCTGGCAACCGCCAAACCCAGATTTGGACCGCCAGATTGTGAAGCGTGATTCATCACTCCAGAGAACACGTTTACACTGCTCCAGAGTCCAATGAAACCCATTTCATGAAACTCCCAACTAACAGGTATTGTGTTGACGTTGCTTCTAGAGGCAGTTTGGAACTTAGTAGTGAGTGTTGCAACCGAGGACAGATGATTTTTTTACACACTATGCGCTTCAGCGGTCCCGCTCTGTGAGCTTGTGACCTATCACTTCACGGCTGAGCCGTTGTTGCTCCTAGACGTTTACAGTTGACCGGGGCAGCTCTAGCAGGGCAGAAATTTGACGAACTGAATTGTTGGAAAGCTGGCATCCTACAGTGCCTTGCGAAAGTATTCGGCCCCCTTGAACTTTGCGACCTTTTGCCACATTTCAGGCTTCAAACATAAAGATATAAAACTGTATTTTTTTGTGAAGAATCAACAACAAGTGGGACACAATCATGAAGTGGAACGACATTTATTGGATATTTCAAACTTTTTTAACAAATCAAAAACTGAAAAATTGGGCGTGCAAAATTATTCAGCCCCTTTACTTTCAGTGCAGCAAACTCTCTCCAGAAGTTCAGTGAGGATCTCTGAATGATCCAATGTTGACCTAAATGACTAATGATGATAAATACAATCCACCTGTGTGTAATCAAGTCTCCGTATAAATGCACCTGCACTGTGATAGTCTCAGAGGTCCGTTAAAAGCGCAGAGAGCATCATGAAGAACAAGGAACACACCAGGCAGGTCCGAGATACTGTTGTGAAGAAGTTTAAAGCCGGATTTGGATACAAAAAGATTTCCCAAGCTTTAAACATCCCAAGGAGCACTGTGCAAGCGATAATATTGAAATGGAAGGAGTATCAGACCACTGCAAATCTACCAAGACCTGGCCGTCCCTCTAAACTTTCAGCTCATACAAGGAGAAGACTGATCAGAGATGCAGCCAAGAGGCCCATGATCACTCTGGATGAACTGCAGAGATCTACAGCTGAGGTGGGAGACTCTGTCCATAGGACAACAATCAGTCGTATATTGCACAAATCTGGCCTTTATGGAAGAGTGGCAAGAAGAAAGCCATTTCTTAAAGATATCCATAAAAAGTGTTGTTTAAAGTTTGCCACAAGCCACCTGGGAGACACACCAAACATGTGGAAGAAGGTGCTCTGGTCAGATGAAACCAAAATGGAACTTTTTGGCAACAATGCAAAACGTTATGTTTGGCGTAAAAGCAACACAGCTCATCACCCTGAACACACCATCCCCACTGTCAAACATGGTGGTGGCAGCATCACGGTTTGGGCCTGCTTTTCTTCAGCAGGGACAGGGAAGATGGTTAAAATTGATGGGAAGATGGATGGAGCCAAATACAGGACCATTCTGGAAGAAAACCTGATGGAGTCTGCAAAAGACCCGAGACTGGGACGGAGATTTGTCTTCCAACAAGACAATGATCCAAAACATAAAGCAAAATCTACAATGGAATGGTTCAAAAATAAACATATCCAGGTGTTAGAATGGCCAAGTCAAAGTCCAGACCTGAATCCAATCGAGAATCTGTGGAAAGAACTGAAAACTGCTGTTCACAAATGCTCTCCATCCAACCTCACTGAGCTCGAGCTGTTTTGCAAGGAGGAATGGGAAAAAATTTCAGTCTCTCGATGTGCAAAACTGATAGAGACATACCCCAAGCGTCTTACAGCTGTAATCGCAGCAAAAGGTGGCGCTACAAAGTATTAACTTAAGGGGGCTGAATAATTTTGCACGCCCAATTTTTCAGTTTTTGATTTGTTAAAAAAAGTTTGAAATATCCAATAAATGTCGTTCCACTTCATGATTGTGTCCCACTTGTTGTTGATTCTTCACAAAAAAATACAGTTTTATATCTTTATGTTTGAAGCCTGAAATGTGGCAAAAGGTCGCAAAGTTCAAGGGGGCCGAATACTTTCGCAAGGCACTGTATGACGGTGCCACGCTGAAAGCCACGGAGCTCTTCGGTATGGCCATTCCACTGCCAATTTTTGTCTTTGGAGACTGCATGGCGGTGTGCTGGATTTTAATACACCTGTCAGCAACGGGTGTGGCCGAAATGTCCGAATCCACCAATTCGAAGGGGTGTATGGTAGCTCACCATGGACCTGTTGAAGACCCCTGGGTTATAAACTATCCAGGTAAGCACTTTATGCTTTACACCAGGGACTGCCTTAGAGCGTTTGGTTGGCCCAACTATAGGTCCTCAAAGTAGAATATCTGAACTGAAGCTCAAAACATGAAGTCATGGATCATTGTACTATCCAGATTTTACCTCAGAGAATAAAATACATGTTCAAAGAAGAATTCACACAGTAGATCATTTCAGTCTTTGTAAATTCTTAAAAGAGAACTCTGAAAAACAGCATAAAAATAACATTATTCTATTGGTTTTAGGACTTGATTTCTGAACAGCTCTCAAGCTTAATGTGTCCCATTTCCCCTCTTACAGTAGTTATCCCTACAGTATGTATATCTGATGTGGCTGAAATAATGTCAGCCAATGTAAAACATGGAGAATTACCTACCGTTCATCTAGATAACTGCTGCCTGGAACAGAACATAACAAAAGGTCGACAGCAAAATGTCTGTAAAAAGCAAGAAAATATCAATTAAAAAAACTTTTTTTTTGCTATTCTTTGGTGTGTGAATAAACTTAAAGATGCACTATGCAGAAATCGCTCCGGAATGTCCTGGTTGCTAAAATTCGTATAGTTTGCCTAATTTCGGTTCATGTGACAAAATAAGCAAGTAGTGGGGTCACCCGGGTGGCGCAGTGGTCCAGGGCACTGCATCGCAGCACTAGCTGTGCCACCAGAGACTCTGGGTTCACGCCCAGCCTCTGTCGCAGCCGGCCGCGACCGGGAGGTCCGTGGGGCGACGCACAATTTGCCTAGCGTCGTCCGGGTTAGGGAGGGTTTGGCCGGTAGGGATATCCTTGTCTCATCGCACACCAGCGACTCCTGTGGCAGGCCGGGCGCAGTGCGCGCTAACCAAGGTCGCCAGGTGCACGGTGTTTCCTCCGACACATTGGTGCGGCTGGCTTCCGGGTTGGATGAGCACTGTGTTTAGAAGCAGTGAGGCTTGGTTGGGTTGTGTTTCGGGGGACGCATAGCTTTCGATCTTCGTCTCTCCCAAGCCCGTACGGGAGTTGTAGCAATGAGACAAGATAGTAACCACTAACAATTGGATACCAAGAAATTGGGGAGAAAAGGGGGTAAAATAAAAAAAATAAAAAAAATAAGCAAGTAGTGCAGAGAATCAATGTAATATCTAAACCGCTGTGAAATCTCTTTTCCAAAACCAAACACATTGTATTTCCCTGTTTGAACCTGGTGTACAAAACCTAAAGTAAAAGAGGAAAAAACTAAAACTTAAGAACGGGAAGCATAGAAATATCAAGCATAGAACCGATTTACCGCTTCTTGGACTTGCTTTCCATGACAATGACTGATCTAGAACTCATATTACTATGTGAATTTGATAAGGGCGCCTCAAAAAAGTCACATCTAGCAGCATTAAATGTATAGACTTGGTCCTAGCTAATAAAATGATAATAGGCTACACCGGAATCGTTTGAGATATGTATTTTTTTATTAAAAGACCAACAATAACAGATACAAGTATGATGCATCATTTCGACAACATTTCCTATGCAAAAAAAAAAAAAAAGGATATATATTTATACAAAATGACATTAAAAGATTTGGGAGCATAAAAAGGACAAACAACTAATACACACAGAATAGTACGGGTGGAAACAAGAACAAGCAATACAACTTGAAGAGCAGATTAAAAACATTTCTTTGCTAATAAAATATATTCTATCAGGTAAATGCATGTACCATTGGATTTTCAATGGTCCTATAGGACGGTGAATTTGGGTTCAGTTCACCTGGACACTTGGGGACAGCTTTACAAAGAGCAAATCTCTTTCTCCAGATCGGTAGATACTACTTTTTCTGAAATGTCCTTGTAGGACAATGTACATGGAGAGCAGTATAACAGTATAACCTCATACACACTGCTCTGTGTCACTGTAATGTTAATGGCTAGCACCGTTGGCTTAGCATCAATGTAATGTTAACTGCTAGCAGTTCACGCCGTTGGGTTAGCATCACTAATGTCAACAGCTAGCACCATTGGGTTAGCATCACTATAATGATAACGGCTAGCAGTTAGCACCGTTGGGTTAGCATCACTGTAATGTTAATTGCTAGCAGTTAGCACCGTTGGGTTAGCATCACTAACGATAACGGCTAGCAGTTATCACCGTTGGGTTAGCGTCAAGACAGAAGCTGGTGGTCAATGCACTTAAGTAACTAAGTGCTGTAGGAGACCATGGTTCAATTCCCTCCACCTCGACCAAGCACCCCCATACAGTAAGATGGGAATGGAAACACCCAAAACACAGACCACTCCTAATAAAGACAAATGGGCTGCATCTGGAATGGCACGTAGTGCACTACTTTTGACCAGCGTCCTATGGGTAGTAGTGCACTACTTTTGACCAGCGCCCTATGGGTAGTAGTGCACTACTTTTGACCAGCGCCCTATGGGTAGTAGTGCACTACTTTTGACCAGCGCCCTATGGGTAGTAGTGCACTACTTTTGACCAGCGCCCTATGGGCAGTAGTGCACTACTTTTGACCAGCGCCCTATGGGTAGTAGTGCACTACTTTTGACCAGCGCCCTATGGGTAGTAGTGCACTACTTTTGACCAGCGCCCTATGGGTAGTAGGGTGCCATTCCAGACAGTGCAGTCTTCAGTGAGGGGATTGTAATAATAAGCGGTGCCGTCGGTCATTACAGGGAGATCTGATCTCCCCCTACATCCCTTCTGTCCTCCTCTAGCCCAAAACCATCAGGATCACAATGGTCATATTCATAGAAACACACACTCATACACTTCCACGTACACAGTAAGAAGGCTTAAAATCCTGCATTTCATAAGAGGAGTAGAGTATTGAAGAAAGTACTGACTGACAAAAAGGGGACTTGGTCCTACTATGTACATTACCAAGGTCGGGCTAACATTTCCTTTAAAACAAAATAAAACAAAACTAAATCTGCGTTCCCCCAAAACATTGTCCTCTCCACCTGACAGCAGTGTGTCTCAATCGCCGTGACGACATCAGGAGCAGAGCATATAATGCTATACCATCCCCTTTTTACAAAAATACTTGGTAGCAAAATATAATCTACATTACAAAAGAAAGGGGACGAGTGTGAAAATAAGCATGCATTTGATTTTTTTTCTAGATGTATATACACATGTTTTTTGGGGGTGAGAGTAGCACCCCTGCTGGATCTGAGTGAGTACTACATCAAAGAAACGGTGATGAAACAACACTAATAATACAGACCATAGTACAGGTTCCACTCTTACCCACAGTTATCACTTCCAGGGGAACCCATGGAGTCCTAGAAAATGTGCAGATTGAGACGGGTATCAGCCAAGGACGGGGGCATGGCAACTGGTGTGTGTGTGAGAGAGAGAGATCAGACTAGCTAGCTTTTAACAAGTGATAGTGCACCTCTCAGGGTTTTCACATCAGCACCATACAGTCTTGCATGGCGGTTCATTACAAAATACAGAACATTGCACTTCTGTAGTAAAATAGAGATGAGGAAGGAACACTCCTGTATCTATAGTCTATAGATACTTAGCTTAATCCTAGGTTCTGAGAACAACAGCTGACTGGCAACACTCTGCAATGCCCATAAGCAGTCAATAGTCACTTTTCCAAAATGGACACTAAGAATTGCCCCTTGAAGTATGTTTGCTTATATAAATGATTGGATCAACTATTCCCAGACTTTGAGATTTCTTGTAAAAATGCAGGGGCAACGTCGCTCAACACGACCATTGCCATGACAAAAGTTTGTGTCAAGGCCTCCCAAGTCGCTCAGCGGTCTAAGGCCTGAGCCGTCACTGCAGACCTGGGTTCGATCTCAGGCAGTGTCACAAACGACTGTGACCGGGAGCCTCATAGGGCAGCGCAAAATTGGCCCAGTGTTGTCCGGGTTAGGGGAGTGTTTGGCAGGTGGGGCTTTATTTGCCTGATCGCGCTCTAGCAACTCCTAGTGGCGGGCCTGGCCCCTACAGGCTGACCTCGGTCGTCAGTTGAACGATGTTTTCTCCGACACATTGGTACAGTTGGCTTCTGGGTTAAGTGGGCGGGTGTTAAGAAGCGCGGCTTGGCGTGTCATATTTCGGAGGATGTACGGCTCGACCTACACCTCTCCCGAGCCCATTGGGGAGTTGCAGCGATGACACAAGATCATAATTGGATCGTAATTGGATATCACGAAATTGCAGAGAAAAAGTGGGTAAAATACAAAAACTATTTTTGTAAAGTTCTAATTTTGTCAAATGCTATGGATAATCAAACCACAGTTTCAGATGTATTGAGAAATACACTGCTATGTCAAACTCCTCAGACAGTCAGAGGATATCTGGGTGACAGTTCAAATCCACAACCCAACGGTCTCTGACTGTGCGGGAAAGAGATTTGGCGCGCTTCCAAAAAGACGGATTACAAACACGATCTGCACTGTTCCGGGACAAACTAGAGAACATGGGAAACCCATCCAGAGGACTGGACAGACAGGAGAAAAGCTTCTTACTAGATTTCCCTTTACACACTACTCAGAAGTGGCAAGGGAGGAACATATTTCATGACGACAAATTCATATATTTTCAATCAGCTAAAAAATGGGCGGTATTCTACAAATTTGCAACAAAAAGACAATGAAAAAAACCAGCTAACCATAGAAACAGTCTCCACTGAAATGTTAAAACCTCATGTTCGTCCAGCATGCTATATAAAAAGCAGTATCACTCACCATTCCCAAACACCCAATCTAGTAATTACCTAGCAGCGCTACATAAACATATGTACAACTAACAATGATAACCAAAACAGAAAAAGAAAAATGGAGGAATCTCATGCCTTAACATCTCCCATGCTACAGCGGTGTTGGCACTAGATGCCGACATATTAAACATGTTCAATAAAAAGAAATGTCTATGACATAGAGGCGATAACAACGCCTTCCTGTTTTAATGCACACGCCCCCTTTTGCCACAAACATGTACAAAAAAACGTTAAAAAAGTGCTGTCAGTTGGTGTGGATGGGGAGAGTATGTGACAGACGAGGGTTGGGGAGAGTATGTGACAGACGAGGGTTGGGGAGAGTATGTGACAGACGAGGGTTGGGGAGAGTATGTGACAGACGAGGGTTGGGGAGAGTATGTGACAGACGAGGGTTGGGGAGAGTATGTGACAGACGAGGGTTGGGGAGAGTATGTGACAGACGAGGGTTGGGGAGAGTATGTGACAGACGAGGGTTGGGGAGATGTGACAGACGAGGGTTGGGGAGAGTATGTGACAGACGAGGGTTGGGGAGAGTATGTGACAGACGAGGGTTGGGGAGAGTATGTGACAGACGAGGGTTGGGGAGAGTATGTGACAGACGAGGGTTGGGGAGAGTATGTGACAGACGAGGGTTGGGGAGAGTATGTGACAGACGAGGGTTGGGGAGAGTATGTGACAGACGAGGGTTGGGGAGAGTATGTGACAGACGAGGGTTGGGGAGAGTATGTGACAGACGAGGGTTGGGGAGAGTATGTGACAGACGAGGGTTGGGGAGAGTATGTGACAGACGAGGGTTGGGGAGAGTATGTGACAGACGAGGGTTGGGGAGAGTATGTGACAGACGAGGGTTGGGGAGAGTATGTGACAGACGAGGGTTGGGGAGAGTATGTGACAGACGAGGGTTGGGGAGAGTATGTGACAGACGAGGGTTGGGGAGAGTATATGACAGACGAGGGTTGGGGAGAGTAGTGACAGACGAGGGTGAGAGTATGTGACAGACGAGGGTTGGGGAGAGTATGTGACAGACGAGGGTTGGGGAGAGTATGTGACAGACGAGGGTTGGGGGAGGTGACAGGAGAGTATGTGACAGACGAGGGTTGGGGAGAGTATGTGACAGACGAGGGTTGGGGAGAGTATGTGACAGACGAGGGTTGGGGAGAGTATGTGACAGACGAGGGTTGGGGAGAGTATGTGACAGACGAGGGTTGGGGAGAGTATGTGACAGACGAGGGTTGGGGAGAGTATGTGACAGACGAGGGTTAGGCTTTCTCAGCCTACAGGCTCTTCTTCCAAAGACACAAAGCCTTCTCTCAATGCCTGCCGAACCCTTTCTGATCCTTTAGTTGATGTGTCTATGGTCTCTAGTCTGTTTAATTCACTGGTGCTGTCACAGAGACGGTGGGGAGAGTATTCCTACGACACGCTGGAGCAGCGGATGCTGGGGGAACCCATTTGCATGAGCACCTTGTCCAGCCACTGCAGGGGACCGTTGAGGTGCAGCTCGATCCAACAAGGGGTGCTGGTCACGGTCTGTCGCCTGGATAGAGACACCGAAGAGGAGGAGGAGGAGACATAAGAGATAGGATAGTTCACTGCAGGACACAATCAACTAGGATCTGGATTATACCTGTATGACAGTGACAAAGACTCATCCATTTTCTTGTAGGTTTTCAACACAGTGTGTGAGTTTGTGAATAAGACTTGCATAAGAACAGCCCTTAGCTTTGGTATATTGGCCATATACCACACACCCTTGTGCCTTATTGCTTAAATATATCATACAACTCAAAGCAGATCCTTCTCAGTGGGAGGAGGAACCGCCCCCATTTTTCAATTTTCGCCGAAATGACATACCCAAATCTAACTGCATGTAACTCAGGCCCTAAAGCAAGGATATGCATGTCATTGGTACCATTTGAAAGGAAACACTTTGAAGTTTGTGGAAATGTGAAAGGAATGTAGTAGAACATAACAGATCTGGTAAAAGATAATACAATGAAAAAAACAACCGTTCATTTGTATTTTTTTTGTACCATCATCTTTGAAATGCAAGAGAAAGGCCATTATGTATTATTCCAGCCCAGCTGCAATTTATATTTTGGCCACTAGATGGCAGCAGTGTATGTGCAAAGTTTTAGACTGATACAAAGAACTATTGCATTTCTGTTCAAAACAAGACTGCCCAAATGTGGGCAGTAACACTACAGTGATCTGGAACCAGGCTAGCGTAGACTGGGCAGTAATACTACAGTGATCTGGAACCAGGCTAGTGTAGACTGGGCAGTAACACTACAGTGATCTGGAACCAGGCTAGCGTAGACTGGGCAGTAATACTACGTTGGTAAAAGTCAACAGTGAACCATTGCCTTTCTGTCTGAAGGGACAAGGAGAGCACACGACGTCCCACCCTGGGACAGAAGCACAGTGCCACACTCCCTCCCTCCGCGTCTCCAGCCAGCCTCCCTCCGTGTTTCCCTCTGCGTCTCCAGCCAGCCAGCCTCCCTCCCTCCGCGTCTCCAGCCAGCCTCCCTCCCCTCCGCGTCTCCAGCCAGCCTCCCTCCCCTCCGCGTCTCCAGCCAGCCTCCCTCCCTCCGCGTCTCCAGCCAGCCTCCGCGTCTTCTGCCTCCCTCTGCGTCTTTCAGCCTCCCTCCGTGTCTTTCAGCCTCCCTCCGTGCCTTCTGCCTGCCTCCCTCGGTGTCTCCAGCCTCCCTCCGTGTCTTCTGCCTTCCTCACTCCCTCCCTCCGTGTCTTTCAGCCTCCCTCCGTGTCTTCAGCCTCCCTCCGTGTCTTTCAGCCTCCCTCCGTGTCTTTCAGCCTCCCTCCGTGTCTTCTGCCTGCCTCCCTCCGTGTCTCCAGCCTTCCTCCCTCCATCCCTCCGCGTCTCCAGCCGCCCTCCGCGTCTCCAGCCTCCCTCCGCGTCTCAGCCTCCCTCCGCGTCTCCAGCCTCCCTCCGCGTCTCCAGCCTCCCTCCGCGTCTCCAGCCTCCCTCCGCGTCTTTCAGCCTCCCTCCCTCCCTCCGTGTCTCCAGCCTCCCTCCCTCCGTGTCTCCAGCCTCCCTCCCTCCGTGTCTCCAGCCTCCCTCCGTGTCTTCTGCCTTCCTCCCTCCCTCCGTGTCTTTCAGCCTCCCTCCGTGTCTTTCAGCCTCCCTCCGTGTCTTTCAGCCTCCCTCCCTCCATGTCTCCAGCCTCCCACCGTGTCTTTCAGCCTCCCTCCCTCCGTGTCTCCAGCCTCCCACCGTGTCTTCTGCCTTCCTCCCTCCATCCCTCTGCGTCTCCAGCCTCCCTCCGCGTCTCCAGCCTCCCTCCGCGTCTCCAGCCTCCCTCCGCGTCTCCAGCCTCCCTCCGCGTCTCCAGCCTCCCTCCGCGTCTTTCAGCCTCCCTCCCTCCCTCCCTCCGTGTCTCCAGCCTCCCTCCCTCCCTCCGTGTCTCCAGCCTCCCTCCCTCCCTCCGTGTCTCCAGCCTCCCTCCCTCCGTGTCTCCAGCCTCCCTCCCTCCGTGTCTCCAGCCTCCCTCCCTCCGTGTCTCCAGCCTCCCTCCCTCCAGCCTCCCTCCCTCCGTGTCTCCAGCCTCCCTGCCTCCGTGTCTCCAGCCTCCCCCGTGTCTCCAGCCTCCCCCGTGTCTCCAGCCTCCCCCGTGTCTCCAGCCTCCCCCGTGTCTCCAGCCTCCCCCGTGTCTCCAGCCTCCCTCCCTCCCTCCGTGTCTTTCAGCCTCCCTCCCTCCGTGTCTTCTGCCTCCCTCCCTCCCTCCGTGTCTTTCAGCCTCCCTCCGTGTCTTCAGCCTCCCTCCGTGCCTTTCAGCCTCCCTCCCTCCCTTTCAGCCTCCCTCCCTCCCTCCCTCCGTGTCTTCAGCCTCCCTCCCTCCGTGTCTCCAGCCTCCTTCCCTCCGTGTCTCCAGCCTCCCTCCCTCCCTCCGTGTCTCCAGCCTCCCTCCCTCCGTGTCTCCAGCCTCCCTCCCTCCCTCCGTGTCTCCAGCCTCCCTCCCTCCGTGTCTCCAGCCTCCCTCCCTCCGTGTCTCCAGCCTCCCTCCCTCCGTGTCTCCAGCCTCCCTCCCTCCGTGTCTCCAGCCTCCCTCCCTCCGTGTCTCCAGCCCCCTTCCCTCCGTGTCTCCAGCCCCCTTCCGTGTCTTCTGCCTCCCTCCCTCCGTGTCTCCTGCCTCCCTCCCTCCGTGTCTCCTGCCTCCCTCCCTCCCTCCGTGTCTTTCAGCCTCGCTCCGTGTCTTTCAGCCTCGCTCCGTGTCTTTCAGCCTCGCTCCCTCCCTCCCTCCGTGTCTCCTGCCTCCCTCCGTGTCTCCTGCCTCCCTCCGTGTCTCCTGCCTCCCTCCGTCCGTGTCTCCAGCCTCGCCCCGTGTCTCCAGCCTCCCTCCCTCCCTCCGTGTCTCCAGCCTCCCTCCCTCCCTCCGTGTCTCCAGCCTCCCTCCCTCCCTCCGTGTCTCCAGCCTCCCTCCCTCCGTGTCTCCAGCCTCCCTCCCTCCGTGTCTCCAGCCTCCGTCCCTCCCTCCGTGTCTCCAGCCTCCCTCCCTCCCTCCAGCCTCCCCCGTGTCTCCAGCCTCCCTCCCTCCCTCCGTGTCTTTCAGCCTCCCTCCCTCCGTGTCTTCTGCCTCCCTCCCTCCCTCCGTGTCTTCAGCCTCCCTCCCCCGTGTCTCCAGCCTCCCTCCCTCCCTCCGTGTCTTCTGCCTCCCTCCCTCCCTCCGTGCCTTTCAGCCTCCCTCCCTCCCTCCGTGTCTTCAGCCTCCCTCCCTCCCTCCGTGTCTCCAGCCTCCCTCCCTCCGTGTCTCCAGCCTCCCTCCCTCCGTGTCTCCAGCCTCCCTCCCTCCGTGTCTCCAGCCTCCCTCCCTCCGTGTCTCCAGCCTCCCTCCCTCCGTGTCTCCAGCCTCCCTCCATCCGTGTCTCCAGCCTCCCTCCCTCCGTGTCTCCAGCCTCCCTCCCTCCGTGTCTCCAGCCTCCCTCCCTCCGTGTCTCCAGCCCCCTTCCCTCCGTGTCTCCAGCCCCCTTCCCTCCGTGTCTCCAGCCCCCTTCCCTCCGTGTCTCCAGCCCCCTTCCCTCCGTGTCTCCAGCCCCCTTCCCTCCGTGTCTCCAGCCCCCTTCCCTCCGTGTCTCCAGCCCCCTTCCCTCCGTGTCTCCAGCCCCCTTCCCTCCGTGTCTCCTGCCTCCCTCCCTCCGTGTCTCCTGCCTCCCTCCCTCCGTGTCTTTCAGCCTTGCTCCGTGTCTTTCAGCCTCCTCCGTGTCTTTCAGCCTCCCTCCCTCCCTCCGTGTCTCCTGCCTCCCTCCGTGTCTCCTGCCTCCCTCCGTGTCTCCTGCCTCCCTCCGTCCGTGTCTCCAGCCTCCCTCTCTCCCTCCGTGTCTCCAGCCTCCCTCCCTCCCTCCGTGTCTCCAGCCTCCCTCCCTCCCTCCGTGTCTCCAGCCTCCCTCCCTCCCTCCGTGTCTCCAGCCTCCCTCCCTCCCTCCGTGTCTCCAGCCTCCCTCCCTCCCTCCGTGTCTCCAGCCTCCCTCCCTCCCTGCGTGTCTCCAGCCTCGCCCCGTGTCTCCAGCCTCCCTCCCTCCGTGTCTCCAGCCTCCCTCCGTGTCTCCTGCCTACCTCCCTCCGTGTCTCCAGCCTCCCTCCCTCCGTGTCTCCAGCCTCCCTCCCTCCCTCCGTGTCTCCAGCCTCCCTCCCTCCCTGCGTGTCTCCAGCCTCGCCCCGTGTCTCCAGCCTCCCTCCCTCCGTGTCTCCAGCCTCCCTCCCTCCGTGTCTCCTGCCTACCTCCCTCCGTGTCTCCTGCCTACCTCCCTCCCTCCCTCCGTGTCTCCAGCCTCGCCCCGTGTCTCCAGCCTCCCTCCCTCCCTCCGTGTCTCCAGCCTCCCTCCCTCCCTCCGTGTCTCCAGCCTCCCTCCCTCCCTCCGTGTCTCCAGCCTCCCTCCCTCCCCCTCCGTGTCTCCAGCCTCCCTCCCTCCCTCCCCCTCCGTGTCTCCAGCCTCCCTCCCTCCCTCCCCCTCCGTGTCTCCAGCCTCCCTCCCTCCCTCCCTCCCCCTCCGTGTCTCCAGCCTCCCTCCCTCCCTCCCCCTCCGTGTCTCCAGCCTCCCTCCCTCCCTCCGTGTCCCCAGCCTCCCTCCGTGTCTCAGCCTCCCCCGTGTCTCCAGCCTCCCCCGTGTCTCCAGCCTCCCCCGTGTCTCCAGCCTCCCCCGTGTCTCCAGCCTACCCCACTCTACCCTCCCCTCTTTCCTGCATTCCATCCCCCTTACACAACTCCCTCTCTGTCTCAGCCCTGTGTGCTGGGCTGAGCTGGTCTTTTTCTTATTGTGGAAACACATGTAAAATTTATCAATGGCTGCTGATGGAAAACGTCTGTACAAATGTACCTACGGCATGCGCATGATTAGTTCATTACAACTAAATATTTGAGTGAGGGATTGCACAGGGGAAAAAGAAGCATAGCTGGGCAGTGACTAAAAATGAAACCATCGGTGGATTAAAGCAAGAGAAAATGGTTCATTATTTTGTTTCCATTCTCTCCCCCTCACGTTCCCTTGGCGTCCTGGCACTTGGGAGAAACAGTTGAAATAAAAGTAGCCACTTCAGACCGGCTTGGGCTATTGATCTCAATACCTCTCCTCCCGGTTCCCCCCACGTCTCCTTGACATTAAACCCCCCCACTGTGTGTCTGCCAGAGAACTACTAGCAGCCATACTCCTGCTTCCCTCACTGTGTGTCTGCCAGAGAACTACTAGCAGCCATACTCCTGCTTCCCTCACTGTGTGTCTGCCAGAGAACTACTAGCAGCCATACTCCTGCTTCCCTCACTGTGTGTCTGCCAGAGAACTACTAGCAGCCATACTCCTGCTTCCCTCACTGTGTGTCTGCCAGGCCAGAGAACTACTAGCAGCCATACTCCTGCTTCCCTCACTGTGTCTCTGCCAGGCCAGAGAACTACTAGCAGCCATACTCCTGCTTCCCCCACTGTGTGTCTGCCAGGCCAGAGAACTACTAGCAGCCATACTCCTGCTTCCCTCACTGTGTGTCTGCCAGGCCAGAGAACTACTAGCAGCCATACTCCTGCTTCCCCACTGTGTGTCTGCCAGGCCAGAGAACTACTAGCAGCCATACTCCTGCTTCCCTCACTGTGTCTGCCAGGCCAGAGAACTACTAGCAGCCATACTCCTGCTTCCCTCACTGTGTCTCTGCCAGGCCAGAGAACTACTAGCAGCCATACTCCTGCTTCAACCTCACTGTGTCTGCCAGGCCAGAGAACTACTAGCAGCCATACTCCTGCTTCCCTCACTGTGTCTCTGCCAGGCTAGAGAACTACTAGCAGTCATACTCCAGCACAGTCCACAGTGATGAATGATATATCAAGACAGCAGCTCTGTCTGTCAGAGCACTTCATCATTATAGAGGATGAGAAGAAGAGGAGAAGAGAGAGGAGAAGAGAGAGGAGGAGAAGAGAGAGGAGAAGAAGAGAGGAGAAGAAGAGGAGGAGGAGAAGAGGAGGAGGAGAAGACAGAGGTGGGTAGCTGTGATCACAATAGATGAATGCTTATTGTTCTAGGAATACAGAGGGGGAAGCAAGGACTTGAAAAAAGGCCTCTAGAGTGTAAGGACCGACTCCTGCATGAGCCACTGTATACAATAACCTATCAGGGTGTTCTGTCTCTGCTACCATCAGACTCCTGCATGAGCCACTGTATACAACAACCTATCAGGGTGTTCTATTTAATATCCCAGACTGTCTCTGCTACCATCAGACTCCTGCATGAGCCACTGTATACAATAACCTATCAGGGTGTTCTATTTAATATCCCAGACTGTCTCTGCTACCATCAGACTCCTGAATGAGCCACTGTATACAACAACCTATCAGGGTGTTCTGTCTCTGCTACCATCAGACTCCTGCATGAGCCACTGTATACAAGAACCTATCAGGGTGTTCTGTCTCTGCTACCATTAGACTCCTGAATGAGCCACTGTATACAATAACCTATCAGGGTGTTCTGTCTCTGCTACCATCAGACTCCTGAATGAGCCACTGTATACAATAACCTATCAGGGTGTTCTGTCTCTGCTACCATCAGACTCCTGCATGAGCCACTGTATACAACAACCTATCAGGGTGTTCTGTCTCTGCTACCATTGGACTTCTGAATGAGCCACTGTATACAACAACCTATCAGGGTGTTCTGTCTCTGCTACCATCAGACTCCTGCATGAGCCACTGTATACAATAACCTATCAGGGTGTTCTATTTAATATCCCAGACTGTCTCTGCTACCATCAGACTCCTGCATGAGCCACTGTATACAAGAACCTATCAGGGTGTTCTGTCTCTGCTACCATCAGACTCCTGCATGAGCCACTGTATACAATATCCTATCAGGGTGTTCTGTTTAATATCCCAGACTGTCTCTGCACCCCTCAGACATCCCACATAGTTATTTAACCTTGCACCCCTCAGTCATCCCTCATAGTTTCTCCATTCCTGTACCGTCTCATCTGAATCACCTATTCAGCTAATCAGGTAGGAGCATGGTATCAACGACCGACAGGGGGGACTCTGGTTTAATACATTAACCCTTAATGAGAGCGTGTCGCTGTGGACTGTGTGTTACCTGTACTCTGCTCCCCAGCCCTTGACGAAGCTCATGCGGATGGTGCACATCCTGGTGAGCTGGTAGACCGCCTCGAAGCCCTGGTTCACCGACTGGGCCAGCAGGGCAGCAAACTCCTGGTTGTTAAAGATCTTCAGGTTGCAGCCTACGGAACCGTCACACAACCGTCCGACAAACCGTTACCGTCAAGACACAATGAATGAGGTGTGTGTGTCGTACGTGTGTGAGCGTGTATGTGTGTGAGCGTGTATGTGTGTGAGCGTGTATGTGTGTGAGCGTGTGTGTGTGAGCGTGTGTGTGTATGTGTGTGAGCGTGTATGTGTGTGAGCGTGTGTGTGTATGTGTGTGAGCGTGTATGTGTGTGAGCGTGTGTGTGTATGTGTGTGAGCGTGTATGTGTGTGAGCGTGTATGTGTGTGAGCGTGTGTGTGTGTGAGCGTGTGTGTGTGCGTGTATGTGTGTGAGCGTGTATGTGTGTGAGCGTGTGTGTGTGTGAGCGTGTGTGTGTATGTGTGTGAGCGTGTATGTGTGTGAGCGTGTGTGTGTGTGAGCGTGTGTGTGTATGTGTGTGAGCGTGTATGTGTGTGAGCGTGTATGTGTGTGAGCGTGTGTGTGTGTGAGCGTGTGTGTGTGCGTGTGTGTGTATGTGTGTGAGCGTGTATGTGTGTGAGCGTGTGTGTGTTGGTGAGTAACCACACTCATTGTGGAAATTAACCTACTGTGTGTCAACCTTTTGTCTCGCTCTCTTTGCCACACACACACACACACACACCCTTCTCAGCTCTCACCTGGGGGGATCTTGCAGACCGTGGCGGGGTGCCAGCCGTAACGCTGGTTACAGTTGGGACTCTGGACGAAGATGGCACTGTCGCTGAGGCACTCTGCAAACACCTCTCCTCCAATATAGTACAAACGTACCCCTCTGCCTGCAGACATACAGACAACCATCTGTCTAGAACCAGAACCACTCCTGATGTGAACACACAGACCATTCAATTCTGAACACGGATGACAACGAACATGTGATGTATACCTAAATACAGTGCATTCAGAAGGTATTCAGACCCTTTGACCTTTCCCACTTTGTTACGTTAGCCTTATACTAAAATGGATTAAAATCATCCCCCCCCCTCATCAATCTACACACAATACTCTATAATGAAAAAGCAACATTTATTTTACATTTTTACAAATGTATTAAAAATAGAAAACTGGAATATCACATTTCCATCAGTATTCAGACCCTTTACTCAGCACTTTGTTGAAGCACCTTTGGCAGCGATTACAGACTCAAGTCTTCTTAGGTATGATGCTACAAGCTTGACACACCTGTATTTGGGTAGTTTCTCCCATTCTTCTCTATAGATCCTCTCAAGCTCTGTCAGCTTGGATGGTGAGCGTCGCTGCACAGCTATTTTCAGGTCTCTCCAGAGATGTTCCATCAGGTTCAAGTCCAGCCTTGGCTGGGCCACTTAAGAACATTGAGACTTGTCCCGAAGCCAGTCCTGCGTTGTCTTGGCTGTGTGCTTAGGGTCGTTGTCCTGTTGGAAAATGAACCTTTTCCCCAGTCTGAGGTCCTGAGCGCTCTGAAGCAGGTTTTAATCAAGGATCTCTGTACTTTGCTCTGTTCATCTTTCCCTAGATCCTGACTAGTCTCCCAGTCCCTGACGCTGAAAAACAATCCCACAGCATGATGCTGCCACCACCATGCTTCACCGTAGGGATAGTGCCAGGTTCCCTCCAGACGCGATGCTTGGCATTCAGATCAAAGAGAAACCAATCTTGGTTTCATCTTGGTTTCATCAGACCTGAGAAGACCTCTCTCTCATGGTCAGAGTCTTTAGGTGCCTTTTGGCAAACTCCAAGCGGGCTGTCAAGTGCCTCTTACTGAGGAGTGGCTTCCGTCTGGCCACTCTACCATAAAGGCCTGATTGATGGAGTGCTGCAGAGATGGGAGAACCTTCCAGATGACATCCATTTCCACAGAGGAACTCTGGAGCTCTGTCAGAGTGACCATTGGGTTCTTGGTCACCTCCCTGACCAAGGCCCTTCTCCCCCAATTGCTCAGTTTGGCCGGGCAGCCAGCTCTAGGAAGAGTCTTGGTGGTTCCAAACTTCTTCCATTTAAGAACGATGGAGGCCACTGTGTTCTTGGGGACCTTCAATGCTGTAGACATTTGTTTGGTACCCTTCCCCAGATCTGTGCCTCATGGCTTGGCTTTTGCCCTGACATGCACTGTCAACTGTGGGACCTTATATAGACAGGTGTGTGCGCCTTTACAAATCATGTTAAATCAATTGAATTTACCACAGGTGGACTCCAATCAAGTTGTAGAAACATCTCAAGGATGATCAATGGAAATGATACCGCTGAGTTCAATTTCGAGTCTCATAGCAAAGGGTCTGAATACTTATGTAAAATAAGGTATTCGTTTATATATATTTTTTTATACATTTGCAAACATTTCTAAAAACCTGTTAGTGCTTGGTCATTATGGGGTACTGTGTGTAATGGAATACATTTTAGAATAAATCTGTAACGTAACAAAATGTGGAAAAAGTCAAGATGACTGAATACTTTCAGAATGCACTGTATTTAGGAAACTTGTTCCCAAGTATTCCCCCCTCAAAAAATGGACATATGTGATCGTGTCTCACTGTAATCAAGGTATGAAATGATTGTTATTTTCAAATGCAATTTCATTTTGGGCTTAGCAGTGTACAAAATATTATAATTATGTTCTGGCCCCTTGACCATTCTCTCTGACAAAAATCATCCCGTGGTGTGAATCTATTTGCCCCGCCCCCCGACCTAAGGCCCCACCCCCAACCTAACCCCCACCCCCGACCTAAGCCCCCAAGGCCCCACCCCCAACCTAAGCCCCCACCCCCGACCTAAGGCCCCCACCCCGACCTAAGGCCCCCACCCCTGACCTAAGGTATTGGCTAATAAAACATCTCTTTCTCTGTACTCTGGTGTGAATAACACAATTCTGTTTCAAGTTGCTACCATGTGTGGCCAGTACAGGTGGTTCAGGTTGGAAGTAGGGGTAGTCCTAGAGTTGACTAGTTATCCCATCTAACACTGCTGTTCCATTCCACTTTCCCCTCATGTCAATGACCGAGCATCAGGGGGTTTATTTTCAAAGCGTCAGTACCGATGTGTCTGCGTGTCAGCTCCACAGCGGCGTTACGGTTGACGTTGGAGAGGAGGCCCAGGCAGAAGCGCTCTGAGTTGGAGGGGTCGGTGAAGCCGTCCACGGTGAGGGACGGCTGGGAGGCGTGGAAGGTCTCGCCCACCCGCTGGTTCAGCTCGTAGTAGGAGATAGAACACCAGAAGGCTGGTTCACAGTACATCACAGGCTGTAGGTCTGACAGACACAGGAGAGACATGGGGAAACACTTTAGATAGTTATTGAGCATCCTACTTGGGACTAAGCCTTTACCAATATCAACTATATGGGACTACTACAGAGTAAAACACAGAACACAGAGAGAGACAGACACAAACAGATAGAGACAGACACAGAGAGAGAGAGACAGACAGACAGAGAGAGACAGACAGAGACAGACAGACAGACAGAGAGAGACAGAGGTGGGTACAATGTGAAGATATAAAGACAGAGGGAGACTGAAGAGAGATAACAGCAGAGCCAGGGAAGTAGAGGACATAAAGACAGAGGAAGACTGAAGAGAGAGAGAACAGCAGAGCCAGGGAAGTAGAGGATATAAAGACAGAGGGAGACTGAAGAGAGAGAACAGCAGAGCCAGGGAAGTAGAGGACATAAAGACAGAGGAAGACTGAAGAGAGAGAGAACAGCAGAGCCAGGGAAGTAGAGGATATAAAGACAGAGGGAGACTGAAGAGAGAGAGAACAGCAGAGCCAGGGAAGTAGAGGACATAAAGACAGAGGAAGACTGAAGAGAGAGAGAACAGCAGAGCCAGGGAAGTAGAGGATATAAAGACAGAGGGAGACTGAAGAGAGAGAGAACAGCAGAGCCAGGGAAGTAGAGGACATAAAGACAGAGGGAGACTGAAGAGAGAGAGAACAGCAGAGCCAGGGAAGTAGAGGACATAAAGACAGAGGGAGACTGAAGAGAGAGAGAACAGCAGAGCCAGGGAAGTAGAGGACATAAAGACAGAGGGAGACTGAAGAGAGAGAGAACAGCAGAGCCAGGGAAGTAGAGGACATAAAGACAGAGGGAGACTGAAGAGAGAGAGAACAGCAGAGCCAGGGAAGTAGAGGACATAAAGATGGAATATGGAATAAGAAGAGAGGGAGAAAAACAACCAGGACAAAGTCTGCCAGTTCCCTCGGCCCTCACGCAGAGACAGTGGAGACAACGGCAAATTACAGGGTTCCGTAACCAAAACATTCAGCAAACGCTTGCACAGTTCTCGTAACAGCAAAGATTTATTTGTACTTTTCCTTCTAACTACTTCCAACATTTACCTTTGAAGTACAGTGAACTGTCTGGGCCCATGTGAAGGCCCAGTCTATTTGAAGTACAGTGAACTGTCTGGGCCCATGTGAAGGCCCAGTCTATTTGAAGTACAGTGAACTGTCTGGGCCCATGTGAAGGCCCAGTCTATTTGAAGTACAGTGAACTGTCTGGGCCCATGTGAAGGCCCAGTCTATTTGAAGTACAGTGAACTGTCTGGGCCCATGTGAAGGCCCAGTCTATTTGAAGTACAGTGAACTGTCTGGGCCCATGTGAAGGCCCAGTCTATTTGAAGTACAGTGAACTGTCTGGGCCCATGTGAAGGCCCAGTCTATTTGAAGTACAGTGAACTGTCTGGGCCCATGTGAAGGCCCAGTCTATTTGAAGTACAGTGAACTGTCTGGGCCCATGTGAAGGCCCAGTCTATTTGATGTACAGTGAACTGTCTGGGCCCATGTGAAGGCCCAGTCTATTTGAAGTACAGTGAACTGTCTGGGCCCATGTGAAGGCCCAGTCTATTTGAAGTACAGTGAACTGTCTGGGCCCATGTGAAGGCCCAGTCTATTTGATGTACAGTGAACTGTCTGGGCCCATGTGAAGGCCCAGTCTATTTGATGTACAGTGAACTGTCTGGGCCCATGTGAAGGCCCAGTCTATTTGAAGTACAGTGAACTGTCTGGGCCCATGTGAAGGCCCAGTCTATTTGAAGTACAGTGAACTGTCTGGGCCCATGTTGAAGGCCCAGTCTATTTGAAGTACAGTGAACTGTCTGGGCCCATGTGAAGGCCCAGTCTATTTGAAGTACAGTGAACTGTCTGGGCCCATGTGAAGGCCCAGTCTATTTGAAGTACAGTGAACTGTCTGGGCCCATGTGAAGGCCCAGTCTATTTGAAGTACAGTGAACTGTCTGGGCCCATGTGAAGGCCCAGTCTATTTGAAGTACAGTGAACTGTCTGGGCCCATGTGAAGGCCCAGTCTTTGTTTTTTTCTATAGTAGCTTGGGCCAGAAACAGTGATTTAATAAACAGGATATTATCATTGATGTCAGTGTGGGCTGACTGAGTTGGCCACAGCTCTGGGCTCAGACCGGGTTTCCTCTGTTACAATACGGAGCAGTGGACTGGCTTCCCGAGGGAGGGCTGCGGTGCAACACTTGTCCACTAGATAGCACACACACACACACACACACACACACACACACACACACACACACACACAGTCTCAATCTCACAAATAAACATCCCCAAACAGACAACCAGCTAGCAATTTTTGTATTTGTTTTTTGTCCGAGGTAACTACACAAACAAAAAAATGCTCATGCCCTCTCATCTCTCTGCAGCAGACATTTGGAGAGCAATATGTTGGCAATTTCAAATTGCAGTATTGAATGGCAACACATACAGCCTCGGCACCTAAGTATGGTGATAATATTGTATTGTAAGGTCCATGGTCATACCCAGTCCTAATGCTTACCTAAATTGCTGTGTGTTGGAGACACTGGGTTTGGTGACAGGTTGGGTGAACTGGTGTCCATGCTGTGGTTCATCAGGTGATCACTGGTCTCCCCATCTTCACTGAGATAGCCAGGTGGAGGAGTCTCTGAAACACACACACCACTAGTAAACAACAGCAAATAGAGTAAACAATGATTGGTTGGTAGGTTCCTTCTAATAACATGTCCCAAAGGCCCCTACACTGCTCCACATATGCATATTAACAACGCCCTTTGTCATTGCGCTCTCGGCCAATGCTTTTATTCAGGGAAGGGAAGGGGAACCCAGTAGAAAACAGGCTGAATGTACTGACTGAGTTGGTTCTACTCCTGACAGGCTGAATGTATTGACTGAGTTGGTTCTACTCCTGACAGGCTGAATGTACTGACTGAGTTGGTTCTACTCCTGACAGGCTGAATGTACTGACTGAGTTGGTTCTACTCCCGACAGGCTGAATGTACTGACTGAGTTGGTTCTACTCCCAACAGGCTGAATGTACTGGCTGAGTTGGTTCTACTCCCAACAGGCTGAATGTATTGACTGAGTTGGTTCTACTCCCAACAGGCTGAATGTATTGACTGAGTTGGTTCTACTCCTGACAGGCTGAATGTATTGACTGAGTTGGTTCTACTCCCAACAGGCTGAATGTATTGACTGAGTTGGTTCTACTCCCAACAGGCTGAATGTATTGGCTGAGTTGGTTCTACTCCTGACAGGCTGAATGTACTGACTGAGTTGGTTCTACTCCCAACAGGCTGAATGTACTGACTGAGTTGGTTCTACTCCCAACAGGCTGAATGTATTGACTGAGTTGGTTCTACTCCCAACAGGCTGAATGTACTGACTGAGTTGGTTCTACTCCTGACAGGCTGAATGTACTGACTGAGTTGGTTCTACTCCTGACAGGCTGAATGTACTGAATGTATTGGCTGAGTTGGTTCTGAGTTGGTTCTACTCC
>NW_024607828.1:12500-38748 GCF_018296145.1 Oncorhynchus tshawytscha | reverse complement strand
CTGACGGTCTATTAGAGATTGGACATCTGATTGACGGCACTATTAGAGAGTTGGACAGTCTCTGATTGATGGTCCTATTGTGAGAGTTGACAGTCTGATGGTCCTATTAGAGAGTTGACAGTCTCTGATTGATGGTCCTATTAGAGTTGGACAGTCTGACCGTCCTATTAGAGAGTTGACAGTCTGACGTCCTATTAGAGTTGGATAGCCCGACCGCCCCACAGAGCTGACGTCTGGTTTGATGGTCCTATTAGAGAGTTGGACAGTCTGATTGATGGTCCTATTAGAGAGTTGACAGCCTGATTGATGGTCATATTGAGAGCGAGTCTGATGGGTCCTATTAGAGAGTTGACAGTTCTGATTGATAGTCCATTAGAGAGTTGGACAGTCTGATTGATGGTCCTATTAGAGAGTTGGGACAGTCTCCTCTGATTGATGGTCCTGGACAGTCTCAGTTGATGGTCCTATTAGAGAGTTGGACAGTCTGACGGTCCTATTAGAGAGTTGGACAGTCTGATTGATGGTCCTATTAGAGAGTTGACAGTCTGATTGATGGTCCTATTAGAGAGTTGGACAGTCTGATTGATGGTCCTATTAGAGAGTTGACAGTCTGATTGATGGTCATATTGAGAGTTGGACAGTCTCTGATGGTCCTATTAGAGAGTTGGACAGTCTGACGGTCCTATTAGAGAGTTGGACAGTCTGATTGATGGTCCTATTAGAGAGTTGGACAGTCTGATTGGGTCCTATTAGAGAGTTGACAGTCTGATTGATGGTCCTATTAGAGAGTTGGATAGTCTGACGGTCCTATTAGAGAGTTGGACAGTCTGATTGACTGTCCTATTAGAGAGTTGACAGTCTGATTGATGGTCCTATTAGAGAGTTGGACAGTCTGATTGATGGTCCTATTAGAGAGTTGGACAGTCTGATTGATGGTCCTATTAGAGAGTTGGACAGTCTGATTGATGGTCCTATTAGAGAGTTGGACAGTCTGATTGATGGTCCTATTAGAGAGTTGGACAGTCTGACGATGGTCCTATTAGAGAGTTGGACAGTCTGATTGATGGTCCTATTAGAGAGTTGGACAGTCTGATTGATGGTCCTATTGAGAGTTGGATAGTCTGATTGATGGTCCTATTAGAGAGTTGGACAGTCTGATTGACGGTCCTATTAGAGAGTTGACAGTCTGATTGATGGTCCTATTAGAGAGTTGGACAGTCTGATTGATGGTCCTATTAGAGAGTTGACAGTCTGATGGTCCCATTAGAGAGTTGGACAGTCTGATTGATGGTCCTATTAGAGTTGGACAGTCTGATTGATGGTCCTATTAGAGAGTTGAGTCTGACGGTCCTATTAGAGAGTTGGACAGTTTTGATTGATGGTCCTATTAGAGAGTTGACAGTCTGATGGTCCTATTAGAGAGTTGGATAGTCTGATGGTCCTATTAGAGAGTTGGACAGTCTGATTGATGGTCCTATTAGAGAGTTGACAGTCTGATTGATGGTCCTATTAGAGAGTTGACAGTCTGACGGGTCCTGAGAGTTGGACAGTCTGATTGATGGTCCTATGAGAGTTGGACAGTCTGATGGTCCTATTAGAGAGTTGACAGTCTGATTGATGGTCCTATTAGAGAGTCTGACGGTCCTATTGGGACAGTCTGACAGTCCTATTAGAGTTGGACAGTCTGATGGTCCTATTAGAGAGTTGGACAGTCTGATTGACGGTCCTATTAGAGAGTTGGACAGTCTGATTGATGGTCCTATTAGAGAGTTGGACAGTCTGATTGATGGTCCTATTAGAGAGTTGGACAGTCTGATGGTCCTATTAGAGAGTTGGACAGTCTGATGGTCCTATTAGAGAGTTGGACAGTCTGATTGATGGTCCTATTAGAGAGTTGGACAGTCTGACCGTCCTATTAGAGAGTTGGACAGTCTGATTGATGGTCCTATTAGAGAGTTGGACAGTCTGACGGTCATATTAGAGAGTTGGACAGTCTGATTGATGGTCATATTGGAGAGTTGGACAGTCTGATTGATGGTCCTATTAGAGAGTTGGACAGTCTGACGGTCCTATTAGAGAGTTAGACAGTCTGACGGTCCTATTAGAGAGTTGGACAATCTGATTGATGGTCCTATTAGAGAGTTGGACAGTCTGATTGATGGTCATATTAGAGAGTTGGACAGTCTGATTGATGGTCCTGTTAGAGAGTTGGACAGTCTGACGGTCCTTTAGAGAGTTGGACACTGATTGGCGGTCCTATTAGAGAGTTGGACAGTCTGATTGATGGTCCTATTAGAGAGTTGGACAGTCTGACGGTCCTATTAGAGAGTTGGACAGTCTGATTGATGGTCCTATTAGAGAGTTGGACAGTCTGACCGTCCTATTAGAGAGTTGGACAGTCTGATTGATGGTCCTATTAGAGAGTTGGACAGTCTGATTGATGGTCCTATTAGAGAGTTGGACAGTCTGACGGTCATTTTAGAGAGTTGGACAGTCTGATTGACGGTCCTATCAGAGAGTTGGACACTCTGATTGACGGTCCTATTAGAGAGTTGGACAGTCTGATTGATGGTCCTATTAGAGAGTTGGACAGTCTGATTGATGGTCCTATTAGAGAGTTGGACAGTCTGACGGTCCTATTAGAGAGTTGGACAGTCTGACGGTCCTATTAGAGAGTTGGACAGTCTGATTGATGGTCCTATTAGAGTTGGACAGTCTGATTGATGGTCCCATTAGAGAGTTGGACAGTCTGATTGATGGTCCTATTAGAGAGTTGGACAGTCTGATTGATGTCCTATTAGAGTTGGACAGTCTGATGGTCCTATTAGAGAGTTGGACAGTCTGATTGATGTCCTATTAGAGAGTTGGACAGTCTGATTGACGGTCCTATTAGAGAGTTGGACAGTCTGATTGATGGTCCTATTAGAGAGTTGGACAGTCTGATGGTCCTATTAGAGTTGGACAGTCTGATTGGTCCTATTAGAGAGTTGGACAGTCTGATGGTCCTATTAGAGAGTTGGACAGTCTGATTGAGGTCCTATTAGAGAGTTGGACAGTCTGATGGTCCTATTAGAGAGTTGGACAGTCTGATTCCTATTAAATTGGACAGTCAAATCCTATTTTAGTTGGACAGTCTGACATGGTCCTATTAGATGTTGGACAGTCTGATGGTCCTATTAGAGAGTTAGACAGTCTGATTGTGGTCCGAGAATGCACATACATGATGATCAAATCAACATCTAATGGTTCCAAAAAAAACTTCTGACGACCTATTAGAGTCTGTCTTATACAGTAATAAGTCTGACGGTCCTATAAAGAATAACTGTAATCAAAAAAATTTGCACAGTCTTATACACAGTGTAATGGGAGTGACATGGATATATGAATGATGATGGTAATAGAGCAGCATAGGCAAGATTCCAAAAGATGATATGTCTTATACAGTATATATAATGAGATAAGTATGTAAACCAAGTGGCATAGTTAAAGTGGCTAGTGATACATGTATTACATAAGGATGCAGTCGATGATATAGAGTACAGTATCAACGTATGCATATGAGATAAACAATGTAAACCAAGTGGTAAGTAACATTATATAAGGTAGCATTGTTTAAAGTGGCTAGTGATATATTTACATCATTTCCCATCAATTCCCATGATTAAAGTGGCTGGAGTAGAGTCAGTGTCATTGACAGTGTGTTGGCAGTAGCCACTCAATGTTAGTGGTGGCTGTTTAACAGTCTTTGGATCAATTCCCATGATTAAAGTTGGAGAGAGTCAGTGTCTGATGGCCTTGAGATAATGTTGTGGTTTTTAACTCTCGGTCCCAGCTTTGATGCACCTGTACTGACCTCGCCTTCTGGATGGCAGCGGGGTAAACAGGCAGTGGCTCGGGTGGTTGATGTCCTTGATGATCTTTATGGCCTTCGGGTGGTGTAGGTGTCCTGGAGGGCAGGTAGTTTGCCCCCGGTGATGCGTTGTGCAGACCTCACTACCCTCTGGAGAGCCTTACGGTTGAGGGCGGTGCAGTTGCCATACCAGGCGGTGATACAGCCCGCCAGGATGCTCTCGATTGTGCATCTGTAGAAGTTTGTGAGTGCTTTTGGTGACAAGCCGAATTTCTTCAGCCTCCTGAGGTTGAAGAGGCGCTGCTGCGCCTTCCTCACGATGCTGTCTGTGTGATTGATGGTCCTATTAGACAGTCTGACGGTCCTATTAGAGAGTTGGACAGTCTGATGGTCCTATTAGAGAGTTGGACAGTCTTACGGTCCTATTAGAGAGTTAGACAGTCTGATTGATGGTCCTATTAGACAGTCTGACGGTCCTATTAGAGAGTTGGACAGTCTGACGGTCCTATTAGAGAGTTGGACAGTCTGATGGTCCTATTAGAGAGTTAGACAGTCTGATTGATGGTCCTATTAGACAGTGATCATCCTATTAGAGTTGGACAGTCTGATTGATGGTCCTATTAGAGAGTTGGACAGTCTGATTGATGGTCCTATTAGAGAGTTGGACAGTCTGATTGATGGTCCTATTAGAGAGTTGGACAGTCTGATTGATGGTCCTATTAGACAGTCTGATGGTCCTATTAGACAGTCTGACGGTCCTATTAGAGAGTTGGACAGTCTGATTGATGGTCCTATTAGAGAGTTGGACAGTCTGATTGATGGTCCTATTAGAGAGTTGGACAGTCTGATTGATGGTCCTATTAGAGAGTTGGACAGTCTGATTGATGGTCCTATTAGAGAGTTGGACAGTCTGATTGATGGTCCTATTAGAGAGTTGGACAGTCTGATTGATGGTCTTATTAGAGAGTTGGACAGTCTGATTGATGGTCCTATTAGACAGTCTGACGGTCCTATTAGAGAGTTGGACATTCTGATAGTAATAGTGTGTTTATTCTCTCCCTCTGTCCCCCATCAGGCGGTGACCATTAATGAGTTCAAAGGACAAATATTCTACAGCAACACAACCATGTAAGTTGACCTCTCACTCTCCCTTCATTCTCTCTGTTCTCTCCTTTCATTCTCTCTGTTCTCTCCTTTCATTCTCTCTGTCCTCTCCTTTCATTCTCTCCTTTCATTCTCTCCTTTCATTCTCTGTTCTCTCCTTTCATTCTCTCTGTTCTCTCCTTTCATTCTCTCTGTTCTCTCCTTTCATTCTCTCCTTTCATTCTCTGTTCTCTCCTTTCATTCTCTCCTTTCATTCTCTCTGTTCTCTCCTTTCATTCTCTCTGTTCTCTCCTTTCATTCTCTCCTTTCATTCTCTGTTCTCTCCTTTCATTCTCTCTGGTCTCTCCTTTCATTCTCTCCTTTCATTCTCTGTTCTCTCCTTTCATTCTCTCCTTTCATTCTCTCTGTTCTCTCCTTTCATTCTCTCTGTTCTCTCCTTTCATTCTCTCCTTTCATTCTCTGTTCTCTCCTTTCATTCTCTCCTTTCATTCTCTCTGGTCTCTCCTTTCATTCTCTCCTTTCATTCTCTGTTCTCTCCTTTCATTCTCTCCTTTCATTCTCTCTGTTCTCTCCTTTCATTCTCTCTGTTCTCTCCTTTCATTCTCTCCTTTCATTCTCTGTTCTCTCCTTTCATTCTCTCTGGTCTCTCCTTTCATTCTCTCCTTTCATTCTCTCTGTCCTCTCCTTTCATTCTCTCTGTTCTCTCCCTTCATTCTCTCTGTTCTCTCCTTTCATTCTCTCCTTTCATTCTCTGTTCTCTCCTTTCATTCTCTCCTCCTTTCATTTTCTCTGTTCTCTCCTTTCATTCTCTCCTTTCATTCTCTCCTTTCATTCTCTCCTTTCATTCTCTCCTTTCATTCTCTCTGTTCTCTCCTTTCATTCTCTCTGTTCTCTCCTTTTATTCTCTCTGTTCTCTCCCTTCATTCTCTGTCCTCTCCTTTCATTCTCTCCTTTCATTCTCTCCTTTCATTCTCTCTGTTCTCTCCTTTTATTCTCTCTGTTCTCTCCCTTCATTCTCTCTGTCCTCTCCTTTCATTCTCTCCTTTCATTCTCTCCTTTCATTCTCTCTGTCCTCTCCTTTCATTCTCTGTTCTCTCCCTTCATTCTCTCTATTCTCTCCTTTCATTCTCTCTGTTCTCTCCCTTCATTCTCTCTGTCCTCTCCTTTCATTCTCTCCTTTCATTCTCTCTGTCCTCTCCTTTCATTCTCTGTTCTCTCCCTTCATTCTCTCTGTTCTCTCCTTTCATTCTCTCTGTTCTCTCCTTTCATTCTCTCCTTTCATTCTCTCTGTTCTCTCCTTTCATTCTCTCTGTCCTCTCCTTTCATTCTCTCCTTTCATTCTCTCCTTTCATTCTCTCTGTTCTCTCCTTTTATTCTCTCTGTTCTCTCCCTTCATTCTCTCTGTCCTCTCCTTTCATTCTCTCCTTTCATTCTCTCCTTTCATTCTCTCTGTTCTCTCCTTTCATTCTCTCTGTTCTCTCCTTTCATTCTCTCTGTCCTCTCCTTTCATTCTCTCCTTTCATTCTCTCCTTTCATTCTCTCTGTTCTCTCCTTTCATTCTCTCTGGTCTCTCCTTTCATTCTCTCCTTTCATTCTCTGTTCTCTCCTTTCATTCTCTCTGTTCTCTCCTTTCATTCTCTCTGTTCTCTCCCTTCATTCTCTCTGTTCTCTCCTTTCATTCTCTCTGTTCTCTCCTTTCATTTTCTCTGTTCTCTCCTTTCATTCTCTCTGTCCTCTCCTTTCATTCTCTCCTTTCATTCTCTCTGTCCTCTCCTTTCATTCTCTCTATTCTCTCCTTTCATTCTCTCTGTTCTCTCCTTTCATTCTCTCTTTTCATTCTCTGTTCTCTCCTTTCATTCTCTCCTTTCATTCTCTCTATTCTCTCCTTTCATTCTCTCTGTTCTCTCCTTTCATTCTCTCCCTTCATTCTCTCTGTTCTCTCCCTTCATTCTCTCCTTTCATTCTCTCCTTTCATTCTCTGTTCTCTCCTTTCATTCTCTGTTCTCTCCTTTCATTCTCTCGGGTCTCTCCTTTCATTCTCTCCTTTCATTCTCTCTGTTCTCTCCTTTCATTCTCTCCTTTCATTCTCTGTTCTCTCCTTTCATTCTCTCCTTTCATTCTCTGTTCTCTCCTTTCATTCTCTGTTCTCTCCTTTCATTCTCTCCTTTCATTCTCTCTGTTCTCTCCTTTCATTCTCTCCCTTCATTCTCTCTGTTCTCTCCCTTCATTCTCTCCTTTCATTCTCTCCTTTCATTCTCTGTTCTCTCCTTTCATTCTCTCCCTTCATTCTCTCTGTTCTCTCCTTTCATTCTCTCCTTTCATTCTCTCTGTTCTCTCCTTTCATTCTCTCCCTTCATTCTCTCTGTTCTCTCCCTTCATTCTCTCCTTTCATTCTCTCCTTTCATTCTCTGTTCTCTCCTTTCATTCTCTCCTTTCATTCTCTGTTCTCTCCTTTCATTCTCTCGGGTCTCTCCTTTCATTCTCTCCTTTCATTCTCTCTGTTCTCTCCTTTCATTCTCTCCTTTCATTCTCTGTTCTCTCCTTTCATTCTCTCCTTTCATTCTCTGTTCTCTCCTTTCATTCTCTGTTCTCTCCTTTCATTCTCTCCTTTCATTCTCTCTGTTCTCTCCTTTCATTCTCTCTGTCCTCTCCTTTCATTCTCTCCTTTCATTCTCTCTGTTCTCTCCTTTCATTCTCTCCTTTCATTCTCTGTTCTCTCCTTTCATTCTCTCCTTTCATTCTCTGTTCTCTCCTTTCATTCTCTGTTCTCTCCTTTCATTCTCTCCTTTCATTCTCTCTGTCCTTTCATTCTCTCTGTTCTCTCTATTCTCTCCTTTCATTCTCTCCTTTCATTCTCTCTGTTCTCTCCTTTCATTCTCTCTGTCCTCTCCTTTCATTCTCTCCTTTCATTCTCTGTTCTCTCCTTTCATTCTCTCTGTTCTCTCCTTTCATTCTCTCTGTCCTCCTTTCATTCTCTCTGTTCTCTCTATTCTCTCCTTTCATTCTCTCCTTTCATTCTCTCTGTTCTCTCCTTTCATTCTCTCTGTCCTCTCCTTTCATTCTCTCCTTTCATTCTCTGTTCTCTCCTTTCATTCTCTCCTTTCATTCTCTCTGTCCTCTCCTTTCATTCTCTCCTTTCATTCTCTCCTTTCATTCTCTCCTTTCATTCTCTCCTTTCATTCTCTCCTTTCATTCTCTCTGTTCTCTCCTTTCATTCTCTCCTTTCATTCTCTGTTCTCTCCTTTCATTCTCTCCTTTCATTCTCTGTCCTCTCCTTTTATTCTCTCCTTTCATTCTCTGTCCTCTCCTTTCATTCTCTCCTTTCATTCTCTGTCCTCTCCTTTTATTCTATCCTTTTATGCTCCTCAGCCATCCATCGCCGTGTGGCAAATCTCTATAATTCAACATCCCCCCCCCTCTCTCTCACTCTCCCTCTATGTACTCAACCCCCCCTCTCTCTCTCTCTCTCTACTCTCCCTCTATGTACTCAACCCCCTCTCTCTCTCTCTCTACTCTCCTCTATGTACTCAACCCCCCTCTCTCTCTCTCTCTCTCCCTCTATGTACTCAACCCCCTCTCTCTCTCTCTCTCTAACCCTCCTCTCTATGTACTCAACCCCCCTCTCTCTCTCTCTCTACTCTCCCTCTATGTACTCAACCCCCTCTCTCTCTCTGCTCTCCCTCTATGTACTCAACCCCCTCTCTCTCTCTCTCTCTCTCCCTCTATGTACTCAACCCCCTCTCTCTCTACTCTCCCTCTATGTACTCAGCCCCCTCTCTCTCTCTCTCACTCTCCCTCTGTACTCATCCCCCTCTCTACTCTCCCTCTATGTACTCAACCCCCTCTCTCTCTACTCTCCCTCTATGTACTCAACCCCCTCTCTCTCTACTCTCCCTCTATGTACTCAACCCCCCTCTCTCTCTCTCTTCTCTCCCTCTATGTACTCAACCCCCTCTCTCTCTCTCTACTCTCCTCTATGTACTCAACCCCCCTCTCTCTCTCTCTCTCTACTCTCCCTCTATGTACTCAACCCCCTCTCTCTCTACTCTCCCTCTCTATGTACTCAACCCCCTCTCTCTCTCTCTCTTCTCTCCCTCTATGTACTCAACCCCCCTCTCTCTCTACTCTCCCTCTATGTACTCAACCCCCTCTCTCTCTCTACTCTCCCTCTATGTACTCAACCCCTCTCTCTCTCTCTACTCTCCCTCTATGTACTCAACCCCCTCTCTCTCTCTCTCTCTACTCTCCCTCTATGTACTCAACCCCCCTCTCTCTCTCTCTACTCTCCCTCTATGTACTCAACCCCCCCTCTCTCTCTCTCTACTCTCCTCTATGTACTCAACCCCCTCTCTCTCTCTACTCTCCCTCTATGTACTCAACCCCCCTCTCTCTCTACTCTCCTCTATGTACTCAACCCCCTCTCTCTCTCTCTACTCTCCTCTATGTACTCAACCCCCTCTCTCTCTCTACTCTCCCCTCTATGTACTCAACCCCCTCTCTCTCTCTCTCTACTCTCCCTCTCTCTCTCTCTCTCTCTCTCTCTCTCTATGTACTCCACCCCCTCTCTCTCTCTCTACTCTCCTCTATGTACTCAACCCCTCTCTCTCTCTACTCTCCCTCTATGTACTCAACCCCCTCTCTCTCTACTCTCCCTCTATGTACTCAACCCCCTCTCTCCTCTCTCTCTATGTACTCAACCCCCTCTACTCTCCCTCTATGTACTCAACCCCCCTCTCTCTCTACTCTCCCTCTATGTACTCAACCCCCTCTCTCTCTCTACTCTCCTCTATGTACTCAACCCCCCCCTCTCTCTCTCTCTCTCTCTACTCTCCCTCTATGTACTCAACCCCCTCTCTCTCTCTACTCTCCTCTATGTACTCAACCCCCTCTCTACTCTCTCTCTCCTCTCCCCTCTCTCTCTCTCTCTCTCTCTCTCTCTCTACTCTCCCCCCTCTCTCTCTCTCTCTCTACTCTCCCTCTATGTACTCAACCCCCCTCTCTCTCTACTCTCTCCTCTATGTACTCAACCCCCTCTCTCTCTCTACTCTCCTCTATGTACTCAACCCCCTCTCTCTCTCTACTCTCCTCTATGTACTCAACCCCCTCTCTCTCTCTACTCTCCCTCTATGTACTCAACCCCCTCTCTCTACTCTCCCTCTATGTACTCAACCCCCTCTCTCTCTACTCTCCTCTATGTACTCAACCCCCTCTCTCTCTCTCCCCTCTATGTACTCAACCCCCCTCTCTCTCTCTACTCTCCCTCTATGTACTCAACCCCCTCTCTCTCTCTACTCTCCCTCTATGTACTCAACCCCCTCTTTCTCTCTACTCTCCCTCTATGTACTCAACCCCTCTCTCTCTCTACTTCCCTCTATGTACTCAACCCCTCTCTCTCTACTCTCCCTCTATGTACTAACCCCCTCTCTCTACTCTCCCTCTATGTACTCAACCCCCTCTCTCTCTCTACTCTCCCTCTATGTACTCAACCCCCTCTCTCTCTCTACTCTCCCTCTATGTACTCAACCCCCCTCTCCTCTCGTCTTCCAGGGAGGTGTACTTGGAGACCCAGGGAATAGACTACAACACCTGGGGTTTCTGACCTTTAACCCCTATCTCTCTCTCTCAGTCTTCCAGGGGAGGTGTACCTGGAGACCCAGGGAATAGACTACAGCACCTGGGGTTTCTGACCTTTAATCCCTCTCTCTCTCTCAGTCTTCCAGGGGAGGTGTACCTGGAGACCCAGGGAATAGACTACAGCACCTGGGGTTTCTGGCAGAACCATGTAGCTCTGGCTGGGATCATTACGGTGTGTATGGTCTTGGCCTACATACAGCTCAGACGGATCAACCGCTGGAAGTGACACAGGCCGCAAGAATAGAATCATAGAATCAGATTGACCTACACCTTCTGGAACAACAGGGGCTGAGAAGAGACACACATCACAAGAATAGAATCAGATTGACCTACACCTTCTGGAACAACAGGGACTGTGAAGAGACACACACACTCTCCACTCCAGTCCATTGTAAAATGGTTGTATGGTTGTATGGTACGTTTTGTGTTGTAGAAATGTACTGGTGTAGTTATGTTATGATGTTGATGTTGTTATTTGATGCCTTAATACAGTCTAAGTCCTGTCTGTGCCGGGGGGAGGGGTTCTACTGAGCGATGTGGAATTGTTTTAAGAAGGTCAAACCAAGGATCTTCTTGTTATTCGATTTAGAGTTTTAAGACTCCTCGAGGTATCAAAAAAATAAAAATAAAACAAATATTTGATGAACATTTGTATTTGTCCTTACTGCTGTTAACCAATAGAGACACATTGAATAACAGATAGTCCTTACTGCTGTTAACCAATAGAGACACATTGAATAACAGATAGTCCTTACTGCTATTAGCCAATAGAAACACATTGAATAACAAGATAGTCCTTACTGCTATTAGCCAATAGAAACACATTGAATAACAGATAGTCCTTACTGCTATTAGCCAATAGAAACACATTGAATAACAGACAGTCCTTACTGCTATTAGCCAATAGAAACACATTGAATAACAGATAGTCCTTACTGCTATTAGCCAATAGAAACACATTGAATAACAGATAGTCCTTACTGCTATTAGCCCATAGAAACACATTGAATAACAGATAGTCCTTACTGCTATTAGAAACACATTGAATAACAGATAGTCCTTACTGCTATTAGCCCATAGAAACACACTGAATAACAGATAGTCCTTACTGCTATTAGAAACACATTGAATAACAGATAGTCCTTACTGCTATTAGCCAATAGAAACACATTGAATAACAGACAGTCCTTACTGCTATTAGAAACACATTGAATAACATAGTCCTTACTGCTATTAGAAACACATTGAATAACATAGTCCTTACTGCTATTAGCCAATAGAAACACATTGAATAACAGTCCTTACTGCTATTAGCCCATAGAAACACATTGAATAACAGACAGTCCTTACTGCTATTAGCCCATAGAAACACATTGAATAACAGTCCTTACTGCTATTAGCCAATAGAAACACATTGAATAACAGACAGTCCTTACTGCTATTAGCCCATAGAAACACATTGAATAACAGTCCTTACTGCTATTAGCCCATAGAAACACATTGAATAACAGACAGTCGTTACTGCTATTAGCCCATAGAAACACATTGAATAACAGACATCTAATGATGAACCATTATGGAGTCTTAAAGGAGGACTGTAGCATCATGAGGTAGTCACCGGGAATTCATTTCAATTAACATGTGTGCCTTTTTTAGAAGTTAAGTTGTGGAATTTCTTTCCTTATAACCTGTTTGGGATAGGGGGCAGTATTTTCACGACTGGATGAAAAGCGTTCCCAAAGTAAACTACCTGCTACCTGCCCAGAAGCTAGGATATGCATATAATTGGTATGTTTGGATAGAAAACACTCTAAAGTTTCTAAAACTGTTAAAATAATGTCTGTGAGTATATCATAACTTATTTGGTAGGCAAAAACCTCGAGGACAAACCAACCAGGAAAAAAAATTGAGGTCACTCTCTTTTCAATGGATTTTCTATGGGGATCTAGATTTCTAAGGCACTTGCTTGCAGTTCCTATCGCTTCCACTAGATGTCAACAGTCTTTAGAAATTGGTTGATGTTTTTCCTTTGAGAAATGAAGAAGTAGGGCTGTTCAGAACGAGGGCTGTTCAGAACGAGGGTCGAGACTAGTCTACTGTTGTGGTTGGGGGCGCACGACCTGAAAGCTCCCTCCACTTTGTTTTTATCCACTACTGAACCAAGTTTATCCCGTCTTAAATTTTATCGATTATTTACGTTAAAAAAAGTTACACACCAAAAGTTTTATTAGGAAAGTTGTTTGAAATGTTTGGACAAAGATTACAGGTAACTTATTAGATATTTTGTAGTCATGTTGCGAGAGTTGGAACCAGTGTTTTTTTTATCAAACGCGCCAAATAAATGGACATTTTGGAGATATAACGACGGAATTAATCGAACAAAAGGACCATTTGTGATGTTTATGGGACATATTGGAGTGCCAACAGAAGGAGCTCTTCAAAGGTAAGGCACGAATTATATCGTTATTTCTGAGGTTTGTGTCACGCCTGGCGGGATGAAATATGATTGTCTGTGTTTGTTTGATGGGGTGCTACCTTAGCAGGAACTAATAGGGATCCATAATAAACCCCAGGAAGAGTAGCTGCTGCCTTGGCAACAGGAACTATTGGGGACCTATAATAAACCCCAGGAAGAGTAGCTGCTGCCTTAGCAGGAACTAATGGGGATCCATAATAAACCCCAGGAAGAGTAGCTGCTACCTTAGCAGGAACTAATGGGGATCCATAATAAACCCCAGAAAGAGTAGCTGCTGACTTGGTAACAGGAACTAATGGGGACCCATAATAAACCCCAGGAAGAGTAGCTGCTGCCTTGGCAGGAACTAATGGGGATCCATAATAAACCCCAGGAAGAGTAGCTGCTGCCTTGGCAACAGGAACTATTGGGGATCCATGTGGAGTATCTCTCTCCAGGTCATCATCTGTTGTTTAATTCATTCCAGGTGACTACCTCATGAAGCTGGTTGAGAGAAGGCCAAGAGTGTGCAATGCTGTTATCAAGGCAAAGGGTGGCTACTTTGAAGAATCTCAAATATATTTAGATTTGTTTAACACTTTTTTGGTTACTACGTTATTCCATATGTGTTATTTCATAGTTGTGATGTCTTCACTAGTATTTTACAATGTAGAAAATATAAAAAATAAAGAAAAATCCTGGAATGAGTAGGTGTTCCAAAACTTTTCATTGGTACTCTATATAATTCATAATTTTGAAAAGTTATTCCAAATAACACACAGATCAACTGGGACATGTTAAAAAGCATGATTTATTATTTTTAAGTCTTCACAGAACACGTTGAAAAAGAAAGACATTGTTTAAAAGGTAACGTCACAGATTAGGCACAAGCGGTGCTATAGAGACCAGACGATATAAGCCCTGCCTCAAACACCAACGGGCGGTGCTATAGAGACCAGACGATATAAGCCCTGCGTCAGACACCAGCAGGCGGTGCTATAGAGACCAGCCGATATAAGCCCTGTTACAGTCTCCCCTATATAGTGCACTAAGCCCTGTGTCAGACGCGCTACAGTCTCCCCTATATAGTGCACTAAGCCCTGCTAGTCTCCACTATACAGTGCACTAAGCCCTGCTACAGTCTCCCCTATATAGTGCACTAAGCCCTGCTACAGTCTCCCTATATAGTGCACTAAGCCCTGCTACAGTCTCCCTATGTAGTGCACTAAGCCCTGTGTCAGACGTGCTAGTCTCCCTATATAGTGCACTAAGCCCTGCTACAGTCTTCCCTATATAGTGCACTAAGCCCTGCTACAGTCTCCCTATATAGTGCACTAAGCCCTGCTACAGTCTCCCTATATAGTGCACTAAGCCCTGCTACAGTCTCCCTATATAGTGCACTAAGCCCTGCTACAGTCTCCCTATATAGTGCACTAAGCCCTGTGTCAGACGTGCTAGTCTCCCTATATAGTGCACTAAGCCCTGCTACAGTCTCCCCTATATAGTGCACTAAGCCCTGCTACAGTCTCCCTATATAGTGCACTAAGCCCTGCTACAGTCTCCCCTATATAGTGCACTAAGCCCTGCTACAGTCTCCCTATATAGTGCACTAAGCCCTGCTACAGTCTCCCTATATAGTGCACTAAGCCCTGCTACAGTCTCCCCTATATAGTGCACTAAGCCCTGTATCAGACGTGCTACAGTCTCCCTATATAGTGCACTAAGCCCTGTTACAGTCTCCCTATATAGTGCACTAAGCCCTGCTACAGTCTCCCTATATAGTGCACTAAGCCCTGCTACAGTCTCCCTATATAGTGCACTAAGACCTGCTACAGTCTCCCCTATATAGTGCACTAAGCCCTGCTACAGTCTCCCCTATATAGTGCACTAAGCCCTGTGTCAGACGTGCTAGTCTCCCTGTATAGTGCACTAAGCCCTGCTACAGTCTCCCTATATAGTGCACTAAGCCCTGCTACAGTCTCCCTATATAGTGCACTAAGCCCTGCTACAGTCTCCCTATATAGTGCACTAAGCCCTGCTACAGTCTCCCCTATATAGTGCACTAAGCCCTGCTACAGTCTCCCCTATATAGTGCACTAAGCCCTGTGGCAGACGTGCTACAGTCTCCCTATATAGTGCACTAAGCCCTGCTACAGTCTCCCTATATAGTGCACTAAGCCCTGCTACAGTCTCCCTATATAGTGCACTAAGCCCTGCTACAGTCTCCCTATATAGTGCACTAAGCCCTGCTACAGTCTCCCCTATATAGTGCACTAAGCCCTGCTACAGTCTCCCTATATAGTGCACTAAGCCCTGCTACAGTCTCCCTATATAGTGCACTAAGCCCTGCTACAGTCTCCCTATATAGTGCACTAAGCCCTGTGTCAGACGTGCTACAGTCTCCCTATATAGTGCACTAAGCCCTGTGTCAGACGTGCTACAGTCTCCCCTATATAGTGCACTAAGCCCTGCTACAGTCTCCCCTATATAGTGCACTAAGCCCTGCTACAGTCTCCCCTATATAGTGCACTAAGCCCTGCTACAGTCTCCCCTATATAGTGCACTAAGCCCTGCTAGTCTCCCCTATATAGTGCACTAAGCCCTGCTACAGTCTCCCCTATATAGTGCACTAAGCCCTGCTACAGTCTCCCTATATAGTGCACTAAGCCCTGCTACAGTCTCCCTATATAGTGCACTAAGCCCTGTATCAGACGTGCTACAGTCTCCCTATATAGTGCACTAAGCCCTGTTACAGTCTCCCCTATATAGTGCACTAAGCCCTGCTACAGTCTCCCTATATAGTGCACTAAGCCCTGCTACAGTCTCCCTATATAGTGCACTAAGCCCTGCTAGTCTCCCCTATATAGTGCACTAAGCCCTGCTACAGTCTCCCTATATAGTGCACTAAGCCCTGTGTCAGACGTGCTAGTCTCCCCTATATAGTGCACTAAGCCCTGCTACAGTCTCCCCTATATAGTGCACTAAGCCCTGCTACAGTCTCCCTATATAGTGCACTAAGCCCTGCTACAGTCTCCCTATATAGTGCACTAAGCCCTGCTACAGTCTCCCCTATATAGTGCACTAAGCCCTGTGTCAGACGTGCTAGTCTCCCTATATAGTGCACTAAGCCCTGCTACAGTCTCCCTATATAGTGCACTAAGCCCTGCTACAGTCTCCCCTATATAGTGCACTAAGCCCTGCTACAGTCTCCCTATATAGTGCACTAAGCCCTGCTACAGTCTCCCTATATAGTGCACTAAGCCCTGCTACAGTCTCCCTATATAGTGCACTAAGCCCTGTGTCAGACGTGCTAGTCTCCCTGTATAGTGCACTAAGCCCTGCTACAGTCTCCCTATATAGTGCACTAAGCCCTGCTACAGTCTCCCCTATATAGTGCACTAAGCCCTGCTACAGTCTCCCTATATAGTGCACTAAGCCCCGCTACAGTCTCCCCTATATAGTGCACTAAGCCCTGTGTCAGACGTCTACAGTCTCCCCTATAGTGCACTAAGCCCTGCTACAGTCTCCCCTATATAGTGCACTAAGCCCTGCTACAGTCTCCCCTATATAGTGCACTAAGCCCTGCTACAGTCTCCCCCTATATAGTGCACTAAGCCCTGCTACAGTCTCCCTATATAGTGCACTAAGCCCTGCTACAGTCTCCCTATATAGTGCACTAAGCCCTGTGTCAGACGTGCTACAGTCTCCCCTATATAGTGCACTAAGCCCTGTGTCAGACGTGCTACAGTCTCCCCTATATAGTGCACTAAGCCCTGTGTCAGACGTGCTACAGTCTCCCTATATAGTGCACTAAGCCCTGCTACAGTCTCCCTATATAGTGCACTAAGCCTTGCTACAGTCTCCCCTATATAGTGCACTAAGCCCTGCTACAGTCTCCCCTATATAGTGCACTAAGCCCTGCTAGTCTCCCCTATATAGTGCACTAAGCCCTGTGTCAGATGTGCTACAGTCTCCCTATATAGTGCACTAAGCCCTGCTACAGTCTCCCTATATAGTGCACTAAGCCCTGCTACAGTCTCCCTATATAGTGCACTAAGCCCTGCTACAGTCTCCCTATATAGTGCACTAAGCCCTGCTACAGTCTCCCTATATAGTGCACTAAGCCCTGCTACAGTCTCCCTATATAGTGCACTAAGCCCTGCTAGTCTCCCCTATATAGTGCACTAAGCCCTGCTACAGTCTCCCTATATAGTGCACTAAGCCCTGCTACAGTCTCCCTATATAGTGCACTAAGCCCTGCTACAGTCTCCCTATATAGTGCACTAAGCCCTGCTACAGTCTCCCCTATATAGTGCACTAAGCCCTGCTACAGTCTCCCTATATAGTGCACTAAGCCCTGCTACAGTCTCCCTATATAGTGCACTAAGCCCTGCTACAGTCTCCCTATATAGTGCACTAAGCCCTGCTACAGTCTCCCTATATAGTGCACTAAGCCCTGCTACAGTCTCCCCTATATAGTGCACTAAGCCCTGCTACAGTCTCCCCTATATAGTGCACTAAGCCCTGTAAGACGTGCTACAGTCTCCCTATATAGTGCACTAAGCCCTGTTACAGTCTCCCTATATAGTGCACTAAGCCCTGCTACAGTCTCCCTATATAGTGCACTAAGCCCTGCTACAGTCTCCCCTATATAGTGCACTAAGACCTGCTACAGTCTCCCCCTATATAGTGCACTAAGCCCTGCTACAGTCTCCCTATATAGTGCACTAAGCCCTGCTACAGTCTCCCTATATAGTGCACTAAGCCCTGCTACAGTCTCCCCTATATAGTGCACTAAGCCCTGTACAGTCTCCCTATATAGTGCACTAAGCCCTGCTACAGTCTCCCTATATAGTGCACTAAGCCCTGCTACAGTCTCCCTATATAGTGCACTAAGCCCTGCTACAGTCTCCCTATATAGTGCACTAAGCCCTGTGTCAGAGTCTAGTCTCCCTATATAGTGCACTAAGCCCTGCTACAGTCTCCCCTATATAGTGCACTAAGCCCTGCTACAGTCTCCCTATATAGTGCACTAAGCCCTGCTACAGTCTCCCCTATATAGTGCACTAAGCCCTGCTACAGTCTCCCCTATATAGTGCACTAAGCCCTGCTACAGTCTCCCTATATAGTGCACTAAGCCCTGTGGCAGACGTGCTACAGTCTCCCCTATATAGTGCACTAAGCCCTGCTACAGTCTCCCTATATAGTGCACTAAGCCCTGCTACAGTCTCCCCTATATAGTGCACTAAGCCCTGCTACAGTCTCCCTATATAGTGCACTAAGCCCTGCTACAGTCTCCCCTATATAGTGCACTAAGCCCTGCTACAGTCTCCCTATATAGTGCACTAAGCCCTGCTACAGTCTCCCCTATATAGTGCACTAAGCCCTGCTACAGTCTCCCTATATAGTGCACTAAGCCCTGTGTCAGACGTGCTACAGTCTCCCTATATAGTGCACTAAGCCCTGTGTCCAGACGTGCTACCCTGCTAGTCTCCCCTATATAGTGCACTAAGCCCTGCTACAGTCTCCCTATATAGTGCACTAAGCCCTGCTACAGTCTCCCTATATAGTGCACTAAGCCCTGCTACAGTCTCCCTATATAGTGCACTAAGCCCTGCTAGTCTCCCTATATAGTGCACTAAGCCCTGCTACAGTCTCCCCTATATAGTGCACTAAGCCCTGCTACAGTCTCCCCTATATAGTGTACTAAGCCCTGCTACAGTCTCCCTATATAGTGCACTAAGCCCTGTATCAGACGTGCTACAGTCTCCCTATATAGTGCACTAAGCCCTGCTACAGTCTCCCTATATAGTGCACTAAGCCCTGCTACAGTCTCCCTATATAGTGCACTAAGCCCTGCTACAGTCTCCCCTATATAGTGCACTAAGCCCTGCTAGTCTCCCCTATATAGTGCACTAAGCCCTGCTACAGTCTCCCCTATATAGTGCACTAAGCCCTGTGTCAGACGTGCTAGTCTCCCTATATAGTGCACTAAGCCCTGCTACAGTCTCCCTATATAGTGCACTAAGCCCTGCTACAGTCTCCCCTATATAGTGCACTAAGCCCTGCTACAGTCTCCCTATATAGTGCACTAAGCCCTGCTACAGTCTCCCTATATAGTGCACTAAGCCCTGTGTCAGACGTGCTAGTCTCCCCTATATAGTGCACTAAGCCCTGCTACAGTCTCCCCTATATAGTGCACTAAGCCCTGCTACAGTCTCCCTATATAGTGCACTAAGCCCTGCTACAGTCTCCCTATATAGTGCACTAAGCCCTGCTACAGTCTCCCTATATAGTGCACTAAGCCCTGCTACAGTCTCCCCTATATAGTGCACTAAGCCCTGTGTCAGACGTGCTAGTCTCCCTATATAGTGCACTAAGCCCTGCTACAGTCTCCCTATATAGTGCACTAAGCCCTGCTACAGTCTCCCTATATAGTGCACTAAGCCCTGCTACAGTCTCCCCTATATAGTGCACTAAGCCCTGCTACAGTCTCCCCTATATAGTGCACTAAGCCCTGCTACAGTCTCCCCTATATAGTGCACTAAGCCCTGTGTCAGACGTCTACAGTCTCCCCTATATAGTGCACTAAGCCCTGCTACAGTCTCCCTATATAGTGCACTAAGCCCTGCTACAGTCTCCCTATATAGTGCACTAAGCCCTGCTACAGTCTCCCCTATATAGTGCACTAAGCCCTGCTACAGTCTCCCTATATAGTGCACTAAGCCCTGTGTCAGACGTGCTACAGTCTCCCTATATAGTGCACTAAGCCCTGTGTCAGACGTGCTACAGTCTCCCTATATAGTGCACTAAGCCCTGTGTCAGACGTGCTACAGTCTCCCTATATAGTGCACTAAGCCCTGCTACAGTCTCCCTATATAGTGCACTAAGCCTTGCTACAGTCTCCCTATATAGTGCACTAAGCCCTGCTACAGTCTCCCTATATAGTGCACTAAGCCCTGCTACAGTCTCCCCTATATAGTGCACTAAGCCCTGTGTCAGATGTGCTACAGTCTCCCTATATAGTGCACTAAGCCCTGCTACAGTCTCCCTATATAGTGCACTAAGCCCTGCTACAGTCTCCCTATATAGTGCACTAAGCCCTGCTACAGTCTCCCCTATATAGTGCACTAAGCCCTGCTACAGTCTCCCTATATAGTGCACTAAGCCCTGCTACAGTCTCCCCTATATAGTGCACTAAGCCCTGCTACAGTCTCCCCTATATAGTGCACTAAGCCCTGCTACAGTCTCCCTATAGAGTGCACTAAGCCCTGCTACAGTCTCCCCTATATAGTGCACTAAGCCCTGCTACAGTCTCCCTATATAGTGCACTAAGCCCTGCTACAGTCTCCCTATATAGTGCACTAAGCCCTGCTGTCTCCCCTATATAGTGCACTAAGCCCTGCTACAGTCTCCCTATATAGTGCACTAAGCCCTGCTACAGTCTCCCCTATATAGTGCACTAAGCCCTGCTACAGTCTCCCTATATAGTGCACTAAGCCCTGCTAGTCTCCCCTATATAGTGCACTAAGCCCTGCTACAGTCTCCCTATATAGTGCACTAAGCCCTGTATCAGACGTGCTACAGTCTCCCTATATAGTGCACTAAGCCCTGTTACAGTCTCCCCTATATAGTGCACTAAGCCCTGCTACAGTCTCCCTATATAGTGCACTAAGCCCTGCTACAGTCTCCCTATATAGTGCACTAAGCCCTGCTACAGTCTCCCTATATAGTGCACTAAGCCCTGCTACAGTCTCCCTATATAGTGCACTAAGCCCTGCTACAGTCTCCCTATATAGTGCACTAAGCCCTGCTACAGTCTCCCTATATAGTGCACTAAGCCCTGCTACAGTCTCCCTATATAGTGCACTAAGCCCTGTGTCAGACGTGCTAGTCTCCCTATATAGTGCACTAAGCCCTGCTACAGTCTCCCCTATATAGTGCACTAAGCCCTGCTACAGTCTCCCCTATATAGTGCACTAAGCCCTGCTACAGTCTCCCTATATAGTGCACTAAGCCCTGCTACAGTCTCCCTATATAGTGCACTAAGCCCTGCAGACAGTCTCCCCTATATAGTGCACTAAGCCCTGTGTCAGACGTGCTACAGTCTCCCTATATAGTGCACTAAGCCCTGCTACAGTCTCCCCTATATAGTGCACTAAGCCCTGCTACAGTCTCCCCTATATAGTGCACTAAGCCCTGCTACAGTCTCCCCTATATAGTGCACTAAGCCCTGCTACAGTCTCCCTATATAGTGCACTAAGCCCTGTGTCAGACGTGCTACAGTCTCCCTATATAGTGCACTAAGCCCTGTGTCAGACGTGCTACAGTCTCCCTATATAGTGCACTAAGCCCTGCTACAGTCTCCCCTATATAGTGCACTAAGCCCTGCTACAGTCTCCCCTATATAGTGCACTAAGCCCTGCTACAGTCTCCCTATATAGTGCACTAAGCCCTGCTACAGTCTCCCCTATATAGTGCACTAAGCCCTGCTAGTCTCCCTATATAGTGCACTAAGCCCTGCTACAGTCTCCCTATATAGTGCACTAAGCCCTGCTAGTCTCCCCTATATAGTGCACTAAGCCCTGCTACAGTCTCCCTATATAGTGCACTAAGCCCTGTATCAGACGTGCTACAGTCTCGCCTATATAGTGCACTAAGCCCTGTTACAGTCTCCCCTATATAGTGCACTAAGCCCTGCTACAGTCTCCCCTATATAGTGCACTAAGCCCTGCTACAGTCTCCCCTATATAGTGCACTAAGCCCTGCTAGTCTCCCCTATATAGTGCACTAAGCCCTGCTACAGTCTCCCCTATATAGTGCACTAAGCCCTGTGTCAGACGTGCTACAGTCTCCCCTATATAGTGCACTAAGCCCTGCTACAGTCTCCCCTATATAGTGCACTAAGCCCTGTGTCAGACGTGCTAGTCTCCCCTATATAGTGCACTAAGCCCTGCTAGTCTCCCCTATATAGTGCACTAAGCCCTGCTACAGTCTCCCTATATAGTGCACTAAGCCCTGCTACAGTCTCCCCTATATAGTGCACTAAGCCCTGCTACAGTCTCCCTATATAGTGCACTAAGCCCTGTGTCAGACGTGCTAGTCTCCCCTATATAGTGCACTAAGCCCTGCTACAGTCTCCCTATATAGTGCACTAAGCCCTGCTACAGTCTCCCCTATATAGTGCACTAAGCCCTGCTACAGTCTCCCTATATAGTGCACTAAGCCCTGCTACAGTCTCCCTATATAGTGCACTAAGCCCTGCTACAGTCTCCCCTATATAGTGCACTAAGCCCTGTGTCAGACGTGCAGTCTCCCCTATATAGTGCACTAAGCCCTGCTACAGTCTCCCTATATAGTGCACTAAGCCCTGCTACAGTCTCCCTATATAGTGCACTAAGCCCTGCTACAGTCTCCCCTATATAGTGCACTAAGCCCTGTGTCAGACCTGCTACAGTCTCCCTATATAGTGCACTAAGCCCTGCTACAGTCTCCCCTATATAGTGCACTAAGCCCTGCTACAGTCTCCCTATATAGTGCACTAAGCCCTGCTACAGTCTCCCTATATAGTGCACTAAGCCCTGCTACAGTCTCCCCTATATAGTGCACTAAGCCCTGCTACAGTCTCCCTATATAGTGCACTAAGCCCTGCTACAGTCTCCCTATATAGTGCACTAAGCCCTGCTACAGTCTCCCCTATATAGTGCACTAAGCCCTGCTACAGTCTCCCTATATAGTGCACTAAGCCCTGTGTCAGACGTGCTACAGTCTCCCCTATATAGTGCACTAAGCCCTGTGTCAGACGTGCTACAGTCTCCCCTATATAGTGCACTAAGCCCTGCTACAGTCTCCCCTATATAGTGCACTAAGCCTTGCTACAGTCTCCCCTATATAGTGCACTAAGCCCTGCTACAGTCTCCCCTATATAGTGCACTAAGCCCTGCTAGTCTCCCCTATATAGTGCACTAAGCCCTGTGTCAGACGTGCTACAGTCTCCCCTATATAGTGCACTAAGCCCTGTGTCAGACGTGCCACAGTCTCCCCTATATAGTGCACTAAGCCCTGCTACAGTCTCCCTATATAGTGCACTAAGCCCTGCTACAGTCTCCCTATATAGTGCACTAAGCCCTGCTACAGTCTCCCTATATAGTGCACTAAGCCCTGTGTCAGAGGTGCTAGTCTCCCTATATAGTGCACTAAGCCCTGCTACAGTCTCCCTATATAGTGCACTAAGCCCTGCTACAGTCTCCCTATATAGTGCACTAAGCCCTGCTACAGTCTCCCTATATAGTGCACTAAGCCCTGCTACAGTCTCCCCTATATAGTGCACTAAGCCCTGCTACAGTCTCCCCTATATAGTGCACTAAGCCCTGCTACAGTCTCCCCTATATAGTGCACTAAGCCCTGCTACAGTCTCCCCTATATAGTGCACTAAGCCCTGTATCAGACGTGCTACAGTCTCCCCTATATAGTGCACTAAGCCCTGTTACAGTCTCCCCTATATAGTGCACTAAGCCCTGCTACAGTCTCCCTATATAGTGCACTAAGCCCTGCTACAGTCTCCCCTATATAGTGCACTAAGCCCTGCTACAGTCTCCCTATATAGTGCACTAAGCCCTGCTAGTCTCCCTATATAGTGCACTAAGCCCTGCTACAGTCTCCCTATATAGTGCACTAAGCCCTGTGTCAGACGTGCTACAGTCTCCCTATATAGTGCACTAAGCCCTGCTACAGTCTCCCCTATATAGTGCACTAAGCCCTGCTACAGTCTCCCCTATATAGTGCACTAAGCCCTGCTACAGTCTCCCTATATAGTGCACTAAGCCCTGCTACAGTCTCCCTATATAGTGCACTAAGCCCTGCTACAGTCTCCCTATATAGTGCACTAAGCCCTGCTACAGTCTCCCCTATATAGTGCACTAAGCCCTGTGTCTGCTACAGTCTCCCCTATATAGTGCACTAAGCCCTGCTACAGTCTCCCTATATAGTGCACTAAGCCCTGCTACAGTCTCCCCTATATAGTGCACTAAGCCCTGCTACAGTCTCCCCTATATAGTGCACTAAGCCCTGTGTCAGACGTGCTAGTCTCCCCTATATAGTGCACTAAGCCCTGCTACAGTCTCCCCTATATAGTGCACTAAGCCCTGCTACAGTCTCCCCTATATAGTGCACTAAGCCCTGTGTCAGACGTGCTACAGTCTCCCCTATATAGTGCACTAAGCCCTGCTACAGTCTCCCCTATATAGTGCACTAAGCCCTGCTACAGTCTCCCCTATATAGTGCACTAAGCCCTGCTACAGTCTCCCCTATATAGTGCACTAAGCCCTGCTACAGTCTCCCCTATATAGTGCACTAAGCCCTGCTACAGTCTCCCCTATATAGTGCACTAAGCCCTGCTACAGTCTCCCCTATATAGTGCACTAAGCCCTGCTACAGTCTCCCTATATAGTGCACTAAGCCCTGCTACAGTCTCCCCTATATAGTGCACTAAGCCCTGCTACAGTCTCCCTATATAGTGCACTAAGCCCTGCTACAGTCTCCCTATATAGTGCACTAAGCCCTGTATCAGACGTGCTACAGTCTCCCCTATATAGTGCACTAAGCCCTGCTACAGTCTCCCTATATAGTGCACTAAGCCCTGCTACAGTCTCCCTATATAGTGCACTAAGCCCTGCTACAGTCTCCCCTATATAGTGCACTAAGCCCTGCTAGTCTCCCCTATATAGTGCACTAAGCCCTGCTACAGTCTCCCTATATAGTGCACTAAGCCCTGTGTCAGACGTACAGTCTCCCTATATAGTGCACTAAGCCCTGCTACAGTCTCCCCTATATAGTGCACTAAGCCCTGCTACAGTCTCCCTATATAGTGCACTAAGCCCTGCTACAGTCTCCCTATATAGTGCACTAAGCCCTGCTACAGTCTCCCTATATAGTGCACTAAGCCCTGCTACAGTCTCCCTATATAGTGCACTAAGCCCTGCTAGAGTCTCCCCTATATAGTGCACTAAGCCCTGCTACAGTCTCCCTATATAGTGCACTAAGCCCTGCTACAGTCTCCCTATATAGTGCACTAAGCCCTGCTACAGTCTCCCTATATAGTGCACTAAGCCCTGCTACAGTCTCCCCTATATAGTGCACTAAGCCCTGCTACAGTCTCCCTATATAGTGCACTAAGCCCTGTGTCAGACAGTCTCCCTATATAGTGCACTAAGCCCTGCTACAGTCTCCCTATATAGTGCACTAAGCCCTGCTACAGTCTCCCCTATATAGTGCACTAAGCCCTGTGTCAGACGTGCTACAGTCTCCCCTATATAGTGCACTAAGCCCTGCTACAGTCTCCCCTATATAGTGCACTAAGCCCTGCTACAGTCTCCCTATATAGTGCACTAAGCCCTGCTACAGTCTCCCCTATATAGTGCACTAACCCTGTGTCTCCCTATATAGTGCACTAAGCCCTGCTACAGTCTCCCCTATATAGTGCACTAAGCCCTGCTACAGTCTCCCTATATAGTGCACTAAGCCCTGCTACAGTCTCCCCTATATAGTGCACTAAGCCCTGTGGTCTCCCTATATAGTGCACTAAGCCCTGCTAGTCTCCCTATATAGTGCACTAAGCCCTGCTACAGTCTCCCCTATATAGTGCACTAAGCCCTGCTACAGTCTCCCTATATAGTGCACTAAGCCCTGCTACAGTCTCCCTATATAGTGCACTAAGCCCTGCTACAGTCTCCCTATATAGTGCACTAAGCCCTGTGTCAGATGTGCTACAGTCTCCCTATATAGTGCACTAAGCCCTGCTACAGTCTCCCCTATATAGTGCACTAAGCCCTGTGTCAGACGTGCTACAGTCTCCCTATATAGTGCACTAAGCCCTGCTACAGTCTCCCTATATAGTGCACTAAGCCCTGTGTCAGACGTGCTACAGTCTCCCTATATAGTGCACTAAGCCCTGTGTCAGACGTGCTACAGTCTCCCCTATATAGTGCACTAAGCCCTGCTACAGTCTCCCTATATAGTGCACTAAGCCCTGCTACAGTCTCCCCTATATAGTGCACTAAGCCCTGCTACAGTCTCCCTATATAGTGCACTAAGCCCTGCTACAGTCTCCCCTATATAGTGCACTAAGCCCTGTGTCAGACGTGCTACAGTCTCCCTATATAGTGCACTAAGCCCTGTTCAGACGTACAGTCTCCCCTATATAGTGC
>NW_024607828.1:0-7500 GCF_018296145.1 Oncorhynchus tshawytscha | reverse complement strand
AGGCTGTGTGTGTGTGTGTGTGTGTGTCCATCATTATACTGTGTGTGTGTGTGTGTGTGTCCATCATTATACTACAGTCTGAAGGCTGTGTGTGTGTGTGTGTGTGTGTGTGTGTCCATCATTATACTACAGTCTGAAGGCTGTGTGTGTGTGTGTGTGTCCATCATTATACTACAGTCTGAAGGCTGTGTGTGTGTGTGTGTGTGTCCATCAGTCTGTCTGAAGGCTGTGTGTGTGTGTGTGTGTGTCCATCATTATACTACAGTCTGAAGGCTGTGTGTGTGTGTGTGTGTGTCCATCATTATACTGTGTGTGTGTGTGTGTGTGTCCATCATTATACTACAGTCTGAAGGCTGTGTGTGTGTGTGTGTGTGTGTGTGATCATTATACTACAGTCTGAAGGCTGTGTGTGTGTGTGTGTGTGTGTCCATCATTATACTACAGTCTGAAGGCTGTGTGTGTGTGTGTGTGTGTGTGTGACCATCATTATACTACAGTCTGAAGGCTGTGTGTGTGTGTGTGTGTCCATCATTATACTACAGTCTGAAGGCTGTGTGTGTGTGTGTGTGTCCATCATTATACTACAGTCTGAAGGCTGTGTGTGTGTGTGTGTGTGTGTGTCCATCATTATACTACAGTCTGAAGGCTGTGTGTGTGTGTGTGTGTGTGTCCATCATTATACTACAGTCTGAAGGCTGTGTGTGTGTGTGTGTGTGTCCATCATTATACTACAGTCTGAAGGCTGTGTGTGTGTGTGTGTGTGTCCATCATTATACTACAGTCTGAAGGCTGTGTGTGTGTGTGTGTCCATCATTATACTACAGTCTGAAGGCTGTGTGTGTGTGTGTGTCCATCATTATACTACAGTCTGAAGGCTGTGTGTGTGTGTGTGTGTCCATCATTATACTACAGTCTGAAGGCTGTGTGTGTGTGTGTGTGTGTCCATCATTATACTACAGTCTGAAGGCTGTGTGTGTGTGTGTGTGTGTCCATCATTATACTACAGTCTGAAGGCTGTGTGTGTGTGTGTGTGTGTGCCATCATTATACTACAGTCTGAAGGCTGTGTGTGTGTGTGTGTGTGTGTCCATCATTATACTACAGTCTGAAGGCTGTGTGTGTGTGTGTCCATCATTATACTACAGTCTGAAGGCTGTGTGTGTGTGTGTGACATCATTATACTACAGTCTGAAGGCTGTGTGTGTGTGTGTGTGTGTGTCCATCATTATACTACAGTCTGAAGGCTGTGTGTGTGTGTGTGTGTGTGAGACATCATTATACTACAGTCTGAAGGCTGTGTGTGTGTGTGTGTGTGTGTGTCATCATTATACTACAGTCTGAAGGCTGTGTGTGTGTGTGTGTGTGTCCATCATTATACTACAGTCTGAAGGCTGTGTGTGTGTGTGTGTCCATCATTATACTACAGTCTGAAGGCTGTGTGTGTGTGTGTGTGTCCATCATTATACTACAGTCTGAAGGCTGTGTGTGTGTGTGTGTGTGTCCATCATTATACTACAGTCTGAAGGCTGTGTGTGTGTGTGTGTGTCCATCATTATACTACAGTCTGAAGGCTGTGTGTGTGTGTGTGTGTGTCCATCATTATACTACAGTCTGAAGGCTGTGTGTGTGTGTGTGTGTCCATCATTATACTACAGTCTGAAGGCTGTGTGTGTGTGTGTGTGTGTGTGTGTGTGTGTGTGTGTGTGTGTGTGTGTGTGTGTGTGTGTGTGTGTGTGTGTGTGTGTGTGTGTGTCCATCATTATACTACAGTCTGAAGGCTGTGTGTGTGTGTGTCTGAAGGCTGTGTGTGTGTGTGTGTGTCCATCATTATACTACAGTCTGAAGGCTGTGTGTGTGTGTGTGTGTGTGTCCATCATTATACTACAGTCTGAAGGCTGTGTGTGTGTGTGTGTGTCCATCATTATACTACAGTCTGAAGGCTGTGTGTGTGTGTGTGTCCATCATTATACTACAGTCTGAAGGCTGTGTGTGTGTGTGTGTGTGTGTCCATCATTATACTACAGTCTGAAGGCTGTGTGTGTGTGTGTGTGTGTCCATCATTATACTACAGTCTGAAGGCTGTGTGTGTGTGTGTGTGTCCATCATTATACTACAGTCTGAAGGCTGTGTGTGTGTGTGTGTGTGTGTGTGTGTGTGTGTCCATCATTATACTACAAGTCCATCATTATACTACAGTCTGAAGGCTGTGTGTGTGTGTGTGTGTCTGAAGGCTGTGTGTGTGTGTGTGTGTGTCCATCATTATACTACAGTCTGAAGGCTGTGTGTGTGTGTGTCCATCATTATACTACAGTCTGAAGGCTGTGTGTGTGTGTGTGTGTGTGTCCATCATTATACTACAGTCTGAAGGCTGTGTGTGTGTGTGTGTCATTATACTACAGTCTGAAGGCTGTGTGTGTGTGTGTGTGTGTCCATCATTATACTACAGTCTGAAGGCTGTGTCTGTGTACTCACCAGTGGCGGTCTGGTTGATGAAGCTACCACCCATAGCACCAGGTGGAGGAGGAGGAGTGAAGGGAGATATGCTCATGTCATCTCCTTTACCCTGGACTGAAACAACAAGAGAGAGAGAGAGAGATCCTCATGTCATCTCCTTTACCCTGGACTGAAACAACAAGAGAGAGAGAGATCCTCATGTCATCTCCTTTACCCTGGACTGAAACAACAAGAGAGAGAGAGATCCTCATGTCATCTCCTTTCCCCTGGACTGAAACAACAAGAGAGAGAGAGATCCTCATGTCATCTCCTTTACCCTGGACTGAAACAACAAGAGAGAGAGATCCTCATGTCATCTCCTTTACCCCCTGGACTGAAACAACAAGAGAGATCCTCATGTCATCTCCTTTACCCTGGACTGAAACAACAAGAGAGAGTCATCTCCTTTACCCTGGACTGAAACAACAAGAGAGAGAGATCCTCATGTCATCTCCTTTACCCTGGACTGAAACAACAAGAGAGAGATCCTCATGTCATCTCCTTTACCCTGGACTGAAACAACAAGAGAGAGATATGTCCTCTTTACCCTGACTGAAACAACAAAACAGAGAGAGAGATCCTCATGTCATCTCCTTTACCCTGGACTGAAACAACAAGAGAGAGATCCTCATGTCATCTCCTTTACCCTGGACTGAAACAACAAGAGAGAGAGAGATCCTCATGTCATCTCCTTTACCCTGGACTGAAACAACAAGAGAAGAGAGATCCTCATGTCATCTCCTTTACCCTGGACTGAAACAACAAGAGAGAGATCCTCATGTCATCTCCTTTACCAACTGGACTGAAACAACAAGAGAGAGAGAGAGATCCTCATGTCATCTCCTTTACCCTGGACTGAAACAACAAGAGAGAGATCCTCATGTCATCTCCTTTACCCTGGACTGAAACAACAAGAGAGAGATCCTCATGTCATCTCCTTTACCCTGGACTGAAACAACAAGAGAGAGATCCTCATGTCATCTCCTTTACCCTGGACTGAAACAACAAGAGAGAGAGATCCTCATGTCATCTCCTTTACCCTGGACTGAAACAACAAGAGAGAGAGATCTCCTCATCTCCTTTACCCTGGACTGAAACAACAAGAGAGAGATCCTCATGTCATCTCCTTTACCCTGGACTGAAACAACAAGAGAGAGATCCTCATGTCATCTCCTTTACCCTGGACTGAAACAACAAGAGTCATCTCCTTTACCCTGGACTGAAACAACAAGAGAGAGAGAGATCCTCATGTCATCTCCTTTACCCTGGACTGAAACAACAAGAGAGAGAGAGATCCTCATGTCATCTCCTTTACCCTGGACTGAAACAACAAGAGAGAGAGACTGAAACAACAAGAGAGAGAGATCCTCATGTCATCTCCTTTACCCTGGACTGAAACAACAAGAGAGAGAGATCCTCATGTCATCTCCTTTTACCCTGGACTGAAACAACAAGAGAGAGAGAGATCCTCATGTCATCTCCTTTACCCTGGACTGAAACAACAAGAGAGAGAGAGAGATCCTCATGTCATCTCCTTTACCCTGGACTGAAACAACAAGAGAGAGAGATCCTCATGTCATCTCCTTTACCCTGGACTGAAACAACAAGAGAGAGAGAGATCCTCATGTCATCTCCTTTACCCTGGACTGAAACCAACAAGAGAGATCCTCATGTCATCTCCTTTACCCTGGACTGAAACAACAAGAGAGAGAGAGATCCTCATGTCATCTCCTTTACCCTGGACTGAACCAACAAGAGAGAGATCCTCATGTCATCTCCTTTACCCTGGACTGAAACAACAAGAGAGAGAGAGATCCTCATGTCATCTCCTTTACCTGGACTGAAACAACAAGACTGAACCAACAAGAGAGAGAGATCCTCATGTCATCTCCTTTACCCTGGACTGAAACAACAAGAGAGAGACTGATCCTCATGTCATCTCCTTTACCCTGGACTGAAACAACAAGAGAGAGATCCTCATGTCATCTCCTTTACCCTGGACTGAAACAACAAGAGAGAGATCCTCATGTCATCTCCTTTACCCTGGACTGAAACAACAAGAGAGAGATCCTCATGTCATCTCCTTTACCCTGGACTGAAACAACAAGAGAGAGATCCTCATGTCATCTCCTTTACCCTGGACTGAAACAAGAGAGAGATCATCTCCTTTACCCTGGACTGAAACAACAAGAGAGAGATCATGTCATCTCCTTTACCCTGGAAGAGAGATCCTCATGTCATCTCCTTTACCCTGGACTGAAACAACAAGAGAGAGAGAGATCCTCATGTCATCTCCTTTCCCTTTACCCTGGACTGAAACAACAAGAGAGAGATCCTCATGTCATCTCCTTTACCCTGGACTGAAACAACAAGAGAGAGAGATCCTCATGTCATCTCCTTTACCCTGGACTGAACCAACAAGAGAGAGATCCTCATGTCATCTCCTTTACCCTGGACTGAAACAACAAGAGAGAGAGATCCTCATGTCATCTCCTTTACCCTGGACTGAACCAACAAGAGAGAGATCCTCATGTCATCTCCTTTACCCTGGACTGAAACAACAAGAGAGAGATCCTCATGTCATCTCCTTTACCCTGGACTGAAACAACAAGAGAGATCCTCATGTCATCTCCTTTACCCTGGACTGAACCAACAAGAGAGAGATCCTCATGTCATCTCCTTTACCCTGGACTGAAACAACAAGAGAGAGATCCTCATGTCATCTCCTTTACCCTGGACTGAAACAACAAGAAGACCTCATGTCATCTCCTTTACCCTGGACTGAAACAACAAGAGAGAGATCCTCATGTCATCTTCTTTACCCTGGACTGAAACCTAGGAAGTAGGGTGTAGAGTCATACCTGGTAGGAAGTAGGGAGGAGGGTTAGGACATGGTTCCTCTGACTTCAATGATGTCTCCATTGCCTCTGCTGAACAGCTGAGGAGAGAGAAACCACAAAATGATCACAATAATTGACAAGGCCTTTTCCTCCAGAAAATAAGTCAAGGGTCATGATTGTCAATTATCTGACCAAGACCTTGTTGAGACAGTGGTCAAATATCTGTCTCAAACCTTGTTGAGAGAGCGTGTCAAGGTGTTGATTGGCTCTCCTGTCACCTCATTGGTCAGTCACCTCATCAACTGCGTCAGCTGACAGACAGGTGTGTTTCAGGTGGATCTGGCCACTCCCACAGGAGCAGGTTTGAGTAGGGTGAAGTATTACTGATCTAAGATCAGTTTTATTCTGTTTGAGTGAAACTTCCAGCGAAGGGCTTCAGCCCCAAAGCACTGTTCCAGGACCAGCTCTTCCTGTCTCTTCTCTTCCAGCGAAGGGCTTCAGCCCCAAAGCACTGTTCCAGGACCAGCTCTTCCTGTCTCTCCTCTTCTCGCTGAGGGGGCTTCAGCCCCAAAGCACTGTTCCAGGACCAGCTCTTCCTGTCTCTTCTCTTCTAGCTAAGGGGACTTCAGCCCCAAAGCACTGTTCCAGGACCAGCTCTTCCTGTCTCTTCTCTTCTAGCTAACTTTGACCCAGGACCACACCGAGCCACTATTCTAAAATCAAATCAAATCAACATAAGGATGCAGTCGATGATATAGAGTACAGTATCAACGTATGCATATGAGATGAACAATGTAGGGTAAGTAACATTATATAAGGTAGCATTGTTTAAAGTGGCTAGTGATATATTTACATCATTTCCCATCAATTCCCATTATTAAAGTGGCTGGACTAGAGTCAGTGTCATTGACAGTGTGTTGGCAGTAGCCACTCAATGTTAGTGGTGGCTGTTTAACAGTCTGATGGCCTTGAGATAGAAGCTATTTTTTCAGTCTCTCGGTCCCAGCTTTGATGCACCTGTACTGACCTCGCCTTCTGGATGACAGCGGGGTGAACAGGCAGTGGCTCGGGTGGTTGATGTCCTTGATGATCTTTATGGCCTTCCTGTAGCATCGGGTGGCCTATGTGTCCTGGAGGGCAGGTAGTTTGCCCCGGTGATGCGTTGTGCAGACCTCACTACCCTCTGGAGAGCCTTACGGTTGAGGGCGGTGCAGTTGCCATACCAGGCGGTGATACAGCCCGCCAGGATGCTCTCGATTGTGCATCTGTAGAAGTTTGTGAGTGCTTTTGGTGACAAGCTGAATTTCTTCAGCCTCCTGAGGTTGAAGAGGCGCTGCTGCACCTTCCTCACGATGCTGTCTGTGTGAGTGGACCAATTCAGTTTGTCTCTGATGTGTACGCCGAGGAACTTAAAACTTGCTACCCTCTCCCACTACTGTTCCATCGATGTGGATGGGGGGTGTTCCCTCTGCTGTTTCCTGAAGTCACAATCATCTCCTTAGTTTTGTTGGCGTTGAGTGTGAGGTTACTTTCCTGACACCACACTCGAGGCCCTCACCTCCTCCCTGTAGGCCGTCTCGTCGTTGTTGGTAATCAAGCCTACCACTGTTGTGTCGTCCGCAAACTTGATGATTGAGTTGAGCGTGCGTGGCCAGGCAGTCGTGGGTGGATCAGCGGGGAGGAGATGTTGTTGCCTACCCTCACCACCTGGGGGCGGCCCGTCAGGAAGTCCAGTACCCAGTTGCACAGGGCGGGTCGAGACCCAGGGTCTCGAGTTTGATGACGAGCTTGGAGGGTACTATGGTGTTGAATGCCGAGCTGTAGTCGATGAACAGCATTCTCACATAGGTATTCCTCTTGTCCAGATGGGTTAGGGCAGTGTGCAGTGTGGTTGAGATTGCATCGTCTGTGGACCTATTTGGGCGGTAAGCAAATTGGAGTGGGTCTAGGGTGTCAGGTAGGGTGGAGGTGATATGGTCCTTGACTAGTCTCTCAAAGCACTTCATGATGACGGATGTGAGTGCTACGGGGCGGTAGTCGTTTAGCTCAGTTACCTTAGCTTTCTTGGGAACAGGAACAATGGTGGCCCTCTTGAAGCATGTGGGAACAGCAGACTGGTATAGGGATTGATTGAATATGTCCGTAAACACACCGGCCAGCTGGTCTGC
>NW_024607827.1:30000-38660 GCF_018296145.1 Oncorhynchus tshawytscha | reverse complement strand
GTGATAATGTAATGAATAATGGATGTAACAACACAGCTAATAGAGGATTATCACAGTGATAATGTAATGAATAATGGATGTAACAACGCTAATAGCTGATAATGTAATGAATAATGGATTATCACAATAGATGATGATAATGTAATGAATAATATGTAACAACACAGCTAATAGATATTATGAATAATGTAACAACGCAGCTAATAGAGCATTACCATAGTGATAATGTAATTAATAATGTAATGAATAATGTATGTAACAACGCAGCTAATAGAGCATTATCACAGTGATAATGTAATGAATAATAGATGTAACAACGCAGCTAATAGAGGATTATCACAGTGATAATGTAATGAATAATGTATGAAACAATGCAGCTAATAGAGGATTATCACAGTGATAATGTAATGAATAATGTAATGAATAATGTATGTAACAACGCAGCTAAGAGGATTATCACAGTGATAATGTAATGAATAATGGATGTAACAATGCAGCTAATAGAGGATTATCACAGTGATAATGTAATGAATAATGGATGTAACAACGGCTGCTTGTTTGTTAATAAATGTGTATGTAACACACCGACCGTGTTGACGAAATACATATGGAGAACGCCTCATTAAATATAGTGTATTACGTGGTAAGGACATAGTGAGGCATCGAGGCCTACTGCACGATGCAGATTGAGACTTCTTAGTTGATGTAGGTTAGAAAAATATCTATTGGTTGCCTCCCTTCACATCAGTAACCACAGGAAGTCAGACAACAACCACATGACAGCGAGGGGACTCCTGCAAGAACAGAGAAGACTCCTCCGCCTACAGCTTGACATTAAAACTCTTTCGAATTGTCTCTTCTCAACGATGCCCGTATGTGTTAAGCAAATCAGTTTCACTTTGTTCTTCAACCCAGGGCTCACTTGAAAAAGAGGTCGATCTCAATGCCACTGCCCTGGTTACAAATAACGGATCAATGACATAACGAAGATAAAGACTCATTATTAAAGGTGACCGGACCTTGTTCTTCCAGGATTCCATTCGGTATTTTCTTGTCGACTGCTGTGACGACCTCCTTTCTCTGGTTCCTTATCCTGCCGGGTAGAGAGAGAGAGAGAGACGGGGAAAAGGAAGAAGACAGAGAACAGGAGGATGACAGGTTCATTAAAGGACATAAAGGGATACATTTTACCTGTGACTATTAGTCAAGTCCACTCCAAAACAACAGTTCTAATAACTAACAGTTCTAATAACTAACAGTTCTAATAACTAACAGTTCTAAGAACTAACAGTTCTAAGAACTAACAGTTCTAAGTTCTAATAACTAACAGTTCTAATAACTAACAGTTCTAAGAACTAACAGTTCTAATAACTAACAGTTCTAAGTTCTAATAACTAACAGTTCTAATAACTAACAGTTCTAAGAACTAACAGTTCTAAGTTCTAATAACTAACAGTTCTAAGTTCTAATAACTAACAGTTCTAAGTTCTAATAACTAACAGTTCTAAGTTCTAATAACTAACAGTTCTAAGTTCTAACAGTTCTAAGAACTAACAGTTCTAAGTTTTAACAGTTCTAAGTTCTAACAGTTCTAAGTTCTAACAGTTCTAAGATCTAACAGTTCTAAGTTCTAACAGTTCTAAGATATAACAGTTCTAAGTTCTAACAGTTATAACATCTAACAGTTGTAAGTTGTAAGTTAACACATGAGTTATATGTTATATAAAGGACACAAATACGTTGGTATGGTACCATCTGAAACTGGAAAAGCTGCTCTTTCTCATTAGAGTCCAGGGTTGATGAGATCACAGAACAGGGCACTGCTAGGTTACAGCCACAGCAGGTCTCTCTCTTTGACTTCAGATCGTTCATACTAACGCGCCTGGCTGTGTAGCTCACTTTTACTGTGGCCAGCGTGAGGCATGAACAACTGCTAGTGGTTCATTTCCTGACTGGAGGCTCCGCCCTCTGCTGATTGGGGAGAGGAAGGGTGACGTCGCCTTGGCCCTCGCCCTGTCTGGCAGCACACACACACTACCCCACCCTGTGACTGGTTCGTTACCTGAGGAAGTACCAGGCCAGCAGAATGCTGATGACAAGCAGCACGGAGAAGACCAGCACGGTAGGCAGGATGTGGGAACTCTGGGACTTTGTGTCTTCTGGAAAGGAGAGGGAAGAAGGAAGAGGCAGAGGTTATGGACCCCAAACAAAATCTGTCCTTCCTCCAAAAGTGTGTACTTGTTCACTTCCCTTCATAGATTTATGAAAGGAAATAGAGGAACCCTCCCTCGAGTCTAGACCATGCCTCCACCAACCCAATGTAGTGAACGAGTACACACTTCAGGAGGTAGGAGAGGTTATTGGGGAGGATCCAGACAGCAGAGAGAGAGAGTCATCAAAGGAACAGGAAGAAGCCTGTGGTAGAACACAGAGTTGAGCGTAGCAGTACAATTACTAGATAGGTCAATAGCCACCTCAGATCATGAATGTCCTTTCTAGTTATTATATTTCTACGGGGCTACAGAGAGTTGAGCGTAGCAGTACAATTACTAGATAGGTCAATAGCCACCTCAGATCATGAATGTCCTTTCTAGTTATTATATTTCTATGGGGCTACAGAGAGTTGAGCGTAGCAGTACAATTACTAGATAGGTCAAAAGCCACCTCAGATCATGAATGTCCTTTCTAGTTATTATATTTCTACGTGGCTACAGAGAGTTGAGCGTAGCAGTACAATTACTAGATAGGTCAATAGCCACCTCAGATCATGAATGTCCTTTCTAGTTATTATATTTCTACGTGGCTACAGAGAGTTGAGCGTAGCAGTACAATTACTAGATAGGTCAATAGCCACCTCAGATCATGAATGTCCTTTCTAGTTATTATATTTCTACGTGGCTACAGAGAGTTGAGCGTAGCAGTACAATTACTAGATAGGTCAATAGCCACCTCAGATCATGAATGTCCTTTCTAGTTATTATATTTCTACGTGGCTACAGAGAGTTGAGCGTAGCAGTACAATTACTAGATAGGTCAAAAGCCACCTCAGATCATGAATGTCCTTTCTAGTTATTATATTTCTACGTGGCTACAGAGAGTTGAGCAGTGTTCAATAAGACACACTGTGGCAAAAAAAAAAAAAAAAAAACGTTTTTTTCTCCCCTTCCCAGACAGACATGTCAAAAAGAACCGTTTTCTGATTGGGCGACAGCAGACGGCACCTGTCAGTTTCAGAGTGTTTTCTTCCATGTTGTCCCTACTGAACACAACCCTACTCTGGTGGTTGCCAGGTGGGAATTAAGGTTGGCAGGCAACTAGACCCATTATTATGGTCTGGATAGCCCCGATTTAAGATCTTTTCTAGTTATTATATTTCTAATGGCACAGAGATTCCCTAGCGTGCACTACTTTTGACCGATAGTCCTATGGACCCTGAAGAATAAAGTGAATGTCCTTTCTAGTTTTATATTTCTACTGCCATTTGGAACACATGCTTTGTCTAGAGAGATAATTATAGGGTCAATAGCCACCTCAAACCTGATCATGAATGTACTGTTAAGGGTTTTTATCTCATTTAAACCTGGCTGAGAGAGAGTTAAGGGTTTGGGTTATCTCAGCAGTACTGTTACTAGGGTTTGGGTTATCTCATTTAAACCAGATCATGAATGTCCTTTCTAGTTATTATATTTCTACCTGACAGAGAGGGCTACTGTTACAATTTAGATATCTCATTTAAACCTGAGAGATCAGAATGGCTACTGTTAGTTTGGGTTATCTCATTTAAACCTGAGAGTACAATTACTAGAGGGTCAATAGGGCTACTGTTAAGGGTTTGGGTTATCTCATTTAAACCTGAGAGAGTTGAGCTGGGCTACTGTTAAGGGTTTGGGTTATCTCATTTAAACCTGATCATGAATGTCCTTTCTAGTTATTATATTTCTAGAAGGGCTACTGTTAGGGTTTGGGTTATCTCATTTAAACCTGAGAGAGGTCAAAAGCCACCTCAGGGTCATGAATGTCCTTTCTAGTTATTATATTTCTACTGTTAAGGGTTTGGGTTATCTCATTTAAACCTGAGAGAGTCAAAGGGCTACTGTTAAGGGTTTGGGTTATCTCATTTAAACCTGAGAGAGAGAGCTGGGCTACTGTTAAGGGTTTAGGTCAATAGCCACCTCAGATCTAATGTTAAGGGTTTGGGTTATCTCATTTAAACGTGGCTACAGAGAGTTGAGGGTAGCTGGGCTACTGTTAAGGAATGTTTGGGTTATCTCATTTAAACCTGAGAGAGAGAGTTGAGCGTAGCAGCTGGATAGGTCAATAGCTACTGTTATCAGGGTTTGGGTTATCTCATTTAAACCTGAGAGAGAGAAGGGCTACTGTTAATTTGGGTTATCTCATTTAAACCTGAGATCATGAATGTACTTTCTGGTTATCTCATTTAAACCTGAGAGTTTGGGTTAGAGAGAGGTCAAGGGCTACTGTTAGGGTTTGAATGTTTCTCATTTAAACCTGAGAGAGAGAGAGGGGTCTGGGCACTGTTAAGGGTTTGGGTTATCTCATTTAAACCTGAGAGAGAGAAAGGGCTACTGTTAAGGGTTTGGGTTATCTCATTTAAACCTGAGAGAGAGCGTAGCAGTGGGCTACTAGAAGGGTTTGGGTTATCTCAAAAGCCACCTGCTACTGTTCTAGTTATTATCTCATTTAAACCTGGCTACAGAGAGTTGAGGGTTTGGGTTATCTCATTTAAACCTGAGAGGTCAATAGCTACTGTTCATGAATGTTTTCTAGTTATCTCATTTAAACCTGAGAGAGAGAGGGCTACTGTTAAGGGTTTGGGTTATCTCATTTAAACCTGAGAGAGAGAATGGCTACTGTTAAGGGTTTGGGTTATCTCATTTAAACCTGAGAGAGAGAAGGGCTACTGTTAAGGGTTTGGGTTATCTCATTTAAACCTGAGAGAGAGAATGGCTACTGTTAAGGGTTTGGGTTATCTCATTTAAACCTGAGAGAGAGAAGGGCTACTGTTACAGGGTTTGAGCAGTGTTCATTTAAACCTGAGAGCAGAGAAAAAAACTGTTAAGGGTTTGGGTTATCTCATTTAAACCTGATTGAGAGAGAGAGGGCTACTGTTAAGGGTTTGGGTTATCTCATTTAAACCTGAGAGAGAGAGAAGGGCTACTGTTAAGGGTTTGGGTTATCTCATTTAAACCTGAGAGAAGGGCTGGGGTCTGGATGGAGGCTATTTAAGATCTGTTAAGGTTTTTGGGTTATCTCATTTAAACCTGAGAGAGAGTCCTAAGGGCTGGGCTACTGTTAAGGGTTTGGGTTATCTCATTTAAACCTGAGAGAAGAAGGGCTACTGGGGTTTGGGTTATCTCATTTAAACCTGAGAGAGAGAGAAGGGCTTGTTAAGGGTTTGGGTTATCTCATTTAAACCTAGAGAGATAAGATCAGGGACAAGCTCATTTAAACCTGAGAGAGAGAGAAGGGCTGGGCTACTGTTAAGGGTTTGGGTTATCTCATTTAAACCTGAGAGAGAGAAGGGCTACTGTTAAGTTTGGGTTATCTCATTTAAACCTGAGAGAGAGAGGAAGGGCTGGGCTACTGTTAAGGGTTTGGGTTATCTCATTTAAACCTGAGAGAGAGAAGGGCTACTGTTAAGGGTTTGGGTTATCTCATTTAAACCTGAGAGCTACTGTTAAGGGTTTGGGTTATCTCATTTAAACCTGAGAGAGAGAAGGGCTGGGCTACTGTTAAGGGTTTGGGTTATCTCATTTAAACCTGAGGCTACTGTTAAGGGTTTGGGTTATCTCATTTAAACCTGAGAGAGAGAGGCTACTGTTAAGGGTTTGGGTTATCTCATTTAAACCTGAGAGAGAGAGAGGGCTACTGTTAAGGGTTTGGGTTATCTCATTTAAACCTGAGAGAGGGCTGGGCTACTGTTAAGGGTTTGGGTTATCTCATTTAAACCTGAGAGAGAGAGAAGGGCTGGGCTGTTTAAGGGTTTGGGTTATCTCATTTAAACCTGAGAGAGAGAAGGGCTACTGTTAAGGGTTTGGGTTATCTCATTTAAACCTGAGAGAGAGAGAAGGGCTACTGTTAAGGGTTTGGGTTATCTCATTTAAACCTGAGAGAGAGAAGGGCTGGGCTACTGTTAAGGGTTTGGGTTATCTCATTTAAACCTGAGAGAGAGAGAAGGGCTACTGTTAAGGGTTTGGGTTATCTCATTTAAACCTGAGAGAGAGAAGGGCTGGGCTACTGTTAAGGGTTTGGGTTATCTCATTTAAACCTGAGAGAGAGAGGGCTACTGTTAAGGGTTTGGGTTATCTCATTTAAACCTGAGAGAGAGAAGAAGGGCTGGGCTACTGTTAGGGTTTGGGTTATCTCATTTAAACCTGAGAGAGAGAAGGGCTACTGTTAAGGGTTTGGGTTATCTCATTTAAACCTGAGAGAGAGAAGGGCTACTGTTAAGGGTTTGGGTTATCTCATTTAAACCTGAGAGAGAGAAGAAGGGCTACTGTTAAGGGTTTGGGTTATCTCATTTAAACCTGAGAGAGAGAGAAGGGCTACTGTTAAGGGTTTGGGTTATCTCATTTAAACCTGAGAGAGAGAAAGGGCTGGGCTTGTTAAGGGTTTGGGTTATCTCATTTAAACCTGAGAGAGAGAAGGGCTGGGCTACTGTTAAGGGTTTGGGTTATCTCATTTAAACCTGAGAGAGAGAAGGGCTGGGCTGCTGTTAAGGGTTTGGGTTATCTCATTTAAACCTGAGAGAGAGAAGGGCTACTGTTAAGGGTTTGGGTTATCTCATTTAAACCTGAGGTTGGGGTTTGGGTTATCTCATTTAAACCTGAGAGAGAGAAGGGCTACTGTTAAGGGTTTGGGTTATCTCATTTAAACCTGAGAGAGAGAAGGGCTACTGTTAAGGGTTTGGGTTATCTCATTTAAACCTGAGAGAGAGAAGGGGGCTGCTGTTAAGGGTTTGGGTTATCTCATTTAAACCTGAGAGAGAGAAGGGCTACTGTTAAAGACATTCACAGCCAGCCATTTGGCCCGTTTACAAATGATAACAACATGGTAAATTACTGGCTAAACTAATCCAGTCCAGCTTAACTATAATCCTGTAATAGTAAAGGAAGGTATGGACAATAGTACCTTATCAGACAGTGGAGGGTATACTGTAATATAGACACAGGCCTTACTGTGTATTTACTGTCTAGAAACAGTTATTACATTTTACTGAGTCAGGAAGAAAAAATGTCCCAACAAGTTGTAGAAAATCAGGCCTTTTTGACCATGTGACACATATGAGTAGTAGTATACTGTCTGTCTCCAGAAGCACATTCTACGGTTCAATTACATCTGTCTCACTTACCTCCTGTCCGGTCTTCATTGGAAGTGTCATTGGTTGATAACGTGATTGCCACCAAAAACAGAACTGGGACCATTGTGACTGAGAGAGAGAGAGAGAGAGAGAGGGAGAGAGACAGAGAGACAGAGAGAGAGAGAGAGAGAGAGAGAGAGAGAGACAGACAGAGAGAGAGAGACAGAGAGAGACAGACAGAGAGAGAGAGAGACAGAGAGGGAGAGAGACAGACAGAGAGAGACAGAGAGAGAGACAGAGAGACAGAGAGAGACAGACAGAGAGAGACAGAGAGAGAGAGAGACAGAGAGAGAGAGAGACAGAGAGAGAGAGACAGAGAGAGAGAGACAGAGAGAGACAGAGAGACAGAGAGACAGAGAGAGAGAGACAGAGAGAGAGAGAGAGACAGACAGAGAGAGAGAGAGACAGAGAGAGAGAGACATAATAACAGTTATTAACAGGTCAGGTTAAACTACAAGTACAAGTACAATCTGTATTTGATTTGATTTGACTTGATTCAGAGCTATTTTAGTCCTAATTTGGACAAATAGTCCAACACAACATTATTTTGTATTATTATTATTATTATTATTATATATTTAAATAGTTTTAAAGTATTGATTGAATGTATATATTGAAAGGTTTCTGGTCAGTTAATTTATTCCATTTCTTTATTGCTCTGAATCAAAATGTTGTTTGGCCTATTTCTCTTTTCTGTCTGGATAAACACATAGATGGAGGCCAATCTATTCCTCATGTTGACTGAATGTCTGTCTCTTACCAACTGAATACCGTTGTGAATGGGAGTCGGGTCCGTTTTAAAACGGTGTATATTATGAAATAAAATAAGCATGTTTTAAAAAAAAAAAATGTTAAATCAATTATCTTGTTGATTGAAGACCAACCAAGAGCATTGCACATGACTGTATTCTAGAGGCAGATCTCAGACCATTTAGACGGCGGTCTTCTGCCAGTAAAGCGGAACACGTTGTCACGGTAATGCCTTCTTTGTCCACAAGGTGGGGCAATAGACTAGCGGAACAAACATCACGAAACCATGTCACTGATTACGGTTTTTTGGGGGGGGGGACACACACTTCAAGCATTTCAAATATTCAAATAAATACGCGATTGTTCAAATTCCTGTTTCATGACAAGAAAAAAAATATAAACAAAATTCTGCAGTTTATGGGGATATTTTCCAGATTTGCATGTGATGTTAAAAAGTAGTATGTTAACGAAAAGCACACGCAGTAAGGTATTTAAACATCCATACCATCTAGACATATCACCATGGACA
>NW_024607827.1:0-20000 GCF_018296145.1 Oncorhynchus tshawytscha | reverse complement strand
GTGTCCTGCTAGGTGTCGTGTCCTGCTTGGTGTCGTGTCCTGCTAGGTGTCGTGTCCTGCTTGGTGTCGTGTCCTGCTAGGTGTCTGTCCTGCTAGGTGTCGTGTCCTGCTAGGTGTCGTGTCCTGCTAGGTGTCGTGTCCTGCTAGGTGTCGGTGTCGTGTCCTGCTAGGTGTCGTGTCCTGCTAGGTGTCGTGTCCTGCTAGGTGTCGTGTCCTGCTAGGTGTCGTGTCCTGCTAGTCCTGCTAGGTGTCGTGTCCTGCTAGGTCCCTGCTAGGTGTCATGTCCTGCTAGGTGTCGTGTCCTGCTTGGTGTCGTGTCCTGCTAGGCGTGTGTCCTGCTTGGTGTCCCTGCTTGTCGTGTCCTGCTAGGTGTCGTGTCCTGCTAGGTGTCGTGTCCTGCTAGGTGTCGTGTCCTGCTAGGTGTCGGTGTCCTGCTAGGTGTCGTGTCCTGCTAGGTGTCGTGTCCTGCTAGGTGTCGTGTCCTGCTTGTGTCCTGCTTGGTGTCGTGTCCTGCTTGGTGTCGTGTCCTGCTAGGTGTCGTGTCCTGCTAGGTGTCCCTGCTAGGTGTCGTGTCCTGCTAGGTGTCGTGTCCTGCTAGGTGTCGTGTCCTGCTAGGTGTCGTGTCCTGCTAGGTGTCGTGTCCTGCTTGTGTCCTGCTAGTGTCCTGCTTGGGTGTCGTCCTGCTAGGTGTCCTGTGGTCCCTGCTAGGTGTCGTGTCCTGCTAGGTGTCGTGTCCTGCTAGGTGTCGTGTCCTGCTAGGTGTCCCTGCTAGGTGTCGTGTCCTGCTTGTGTCCTGCTAGGTGTCGTGTCCTGCTAGGTGTCGTGTCCTGCTAGGTGTCGTGTCCTGCTGTCCTGCTAGGTGTCGTGTCCTGCTAGGTGTCGTGTCCTGCTAGGTGTCTGCCTGCTAGGTGTCGTGTCCTGCTAGGTGTCGTGTCCTGCTAGGTGTCGTGTCCTGCTTGTGTCGTGTCCTGCTAGGTGTCGTGTCCTGCTTGGTGTCGTGTCCTGCTAGGTGTCGTGTCCTGCTAGGTGTCGTGTCCTGCTAGGTGTCTGCTAGGTGTCGTGTCCTGCTAGGTGTCGTGTCCTGCTAGGTGTCGTGTCCTGCTAGGTGTCGTGTCCTGCTAGGTGTCGTGTCCTGCTAGGTGTGTCCTGCTAGTGTCCTGCTAGGTGTCGTGTCCTGCTAGGTGTCGTGTCCTGCTAGGTGTCGTGTCCTGCTAGGTGTCGTGTCCTGCTAGGTGTCGTGTCCTGCTAGGTGTCTCCTGCTAGGTGTCGTGTCCTGCTAGGTGTCGTGTCCTGCTAGGTGTCGTGTCCTGCTAGGTGTCGTGTCCTGCTAGGTGTCGTGTCCTGCTAGGTGTCGTGTCCTGCTAGGTGTCGTGTCCTGCTTCGGTGTCGTGTCCTGCTAGGTGTCGTGTCCTGCTAGGTGTCGTGTCCTGCTAGGTGTCGTGTCCTGCTTGGTGTCGTGTCCTGCTAGGCGTCGTGTCCTGCTGGTCCCTGCTAGGTGTCGTGTCCTGCTAGGTGTCGTGTCCTGCTAGGTGTCGTGTCCTGCTGGTGTCCCTGCTAGGTGTCGTGTCCTGCTAGGTGTCGTGTCCTGCTCCTGCTAGGTGTCGTGTCCTGCTTGGTGTCGTGTCCTGCTAGGTGTCGTGTCCTGCTAGGTGTCGTGTCCTGCTAGGTGTCGTGTCCTGCTAGGTGTCGTGTCCTGCTAGGTGTCGTGTCCTGCTAGGTGTCCTGCTAGGTGTCGTGTCCTGCTAGGTGTCGTCCTGCTAGGTGTCGTGTCCTGCTAGGTCGTGTCCTGCTGTGTCCTGCTAGGTGTCGTGTCCTGCTAGGTGTGTCCTGCTTGGTGTCGTGTCCTGCTAGGTGTCGTGTCCTGCTAGGTGTCCCTGCTAGGTGTCGTGTCCTGCTAGGTGTCGTGTCCTGCTAGGTGTCGCTGTCCTGCTAGGTGTCGTGTCCTGCTTGGTGTCGTGTCCTGCTAGGTGTCGTGTCCTGCTAGGTGTCGTGTCCTGCTAGGTGTCGTGTCCTGCTAGGTGGTGTCCTGCTAGGTGTCCTGCTAGGTGTCGTGTCCTGCTAGGTGTCCTGCTAGGTGTCGTGTCCTGCTAGGTGTCGTGTCCTGCTAGGTGTCTAGGTGTCGTGTCCTGCTAGGTGTCGTGTCCTGCTAGGTGTCGTGTCCTGCTAGGTGTCGTGTCCTGCTTGGTGTCCTGTCCTGCTAGGTGTCGTGTCCTGCTAGGTGTCGTGTCCTGCTAGGTGTCGTGTCCTGCTAGGTGTCGTGTCCTGCTAGGTGTGTCCTGCTAGGTGTGTCCTGCTAGGTGTCGTGTCCTGTCTAGGTGTCGTGTCCTGCTAGGTGTCGTGTCCTGCTAGGTGTCGTGTCCTGCTTGGTGTCGTGTCCTGCTTGGTGTCGTGTCCTGCTAGGTGTCGTGTCCTGCTTGGTGTCGTATCCTGCTAGGTGTCGTGTCCTGCTAGGTGTCGTGTCCTGCTAGGTGTGTCCTGCTAGGTGTCGTGTCCTGCTAGGTGTCGTGTCCTGCTAGGTGTCGTGTCCTGCTAGGTCCTGCTAGGTGTTGTGTCCTGCTAGGTGTCGTGTCCTGCTAGGTGTCGTGTCCTGCTAGGTGTCGTGTCCTGCTAGGTGTCGTGTCCTGCTAGGTGTCGTGTCCTGCTAGGTGTCGTGTCCTGCTAGGTGTCCCTGCTAGGTGTCGTGTCCTGCTAGGTGTCGTGTCCTGCTAGGCGTCGTTTCCTGCTAGGCGTCGTGTCCTGCTTGTGTCCTGCTTGGTGTCGTTTCCTGCTAGGTGTCGTGTCCTGCTAGGTGTCGTGTCCTGCTAGGTGTCGTGTCCTGCTTGGTGTCGTGTCCTGCTAGGTGTCGTGTCCTGCTAGGTGTCGTGTCCTGCTAGGTGTGTCCTGCTAGGTGTCGTGTCCTGCTAGGTGTCGTGTCCTGCTTGGTGTCGTGTCCTGCTAGGTGTCGTGTCCTGCTTGGTGTCGTGTCCTGCTTGGTGTCGTGTCCTGCTAGGTGTGTCCTGCTGGTGTCCTGCTAGGTGTCCTGTGTCCTGCTAGGTGTCGTGTCCTGCTAGGTGTCGTGTCCTGCTAGGTGTGTCCTGCTAGTCCTGCTAGGTGTGCTAGGTGTGTCCTGCTAGGTGTCGTGTCCTGCTAGGTGTCGTGTCCTGCTAGGTGTCGTGTCCTGCTAGGTGTCGTGTCCTGCTAGGTGTCGTGTCCTGCTTGGTGTCGTGTCCTGCTAGGTGTCGTGTCCTGCTAGGTGTCGTGTCCTGCTAGGTGTCGTCCTGCTAGGTGTCGTGTCCTGCTAGGTGTCGTGTCCTGCTAGGTGTCGTGTCCTGCTAGGTGTCGTGTCCTGCTAGGTGTCGTGTCCTGCTAGGTGTCGTGTCCTGCTTGGTGTCGTGTCCTGCTAGGTGTCGTGTCCTGCTTGTGTCCTGCTTGGTGTCGTGTCCTGCTAGGCGTCGTGTCCTGCTAGGTGTCGTGTCCTGCTAGGCGTCGTGTCCTGCTAGGTGTCGTGTCCTGCTAGGCGTCGTGTCCTGCTAGGTGTCCTGCTAGGTGTCGTGTCCTGCTAGGTGTCGTGTCCTGCTAGGCGTCGTTTCCTGCTAGGCGTCGTGTCCTGCTTGTGTCCTGCTTGGCGTCGTTTCCTGCTAGGTGTCGTGTCCTGCTAGGTGTCGTGTCCTGCTAGGTGTCGTGTCCTGCTAGGTGTCGTGTCCTGCTAGGTGTCGTGTCCTGCTAGGTGTCGTGTCCTGCTAGGTGTCGTGTCCTGCTAGGTGTCCTGCTAGGTGTCGTGTCCTGCTTGGTGTCGTGTCCTGCTAGGTGTCGTGTCCTGCTTGGTGTCGTGTCCTGCTAGGTGTCGTGTCCTGCTAGGTGTCGTGTCCTGCTAGGTGTCGTGTCCTGCTAGGTGTCGTGTCCTGCTTGGTGTCGTGTCCTGCTAGGTGTCGTGTCCTGCTAGGTGTCCTGCTTGGTGTCGTGTCCTGCTAGGTGTCGTGTCCTGCTAGGTGTCGTGTCCTGCTAGGTGTCGTGTCCTGCTAGGTGTCCCTGCTTGTGTCCTGCTAGGTGTCGTGTCCTGCTAGGTGTCGTGTCCTGCTAGGTGTCGTGTCCTGCTAGGTGTCGTGTCCTGCTTGTGTCCTGCTAGGTGTCGTGTCCTGCTAGGTGTCGTGTCCTGCTAGGTGTCGTGTCCTGCTAGGCGTCCTGTCCTGCTAGGCGTCGTGTCCTGCTAGGCGTCGTGTCCTGCTAGGTGTCGTGTCCTGCTAGGTGTCGTGTCCTGCTAGGTGTCGTGTCCTGCTAGGTGTCGTGTCCTGCTAGGTGTCGTGTCCTGCTAGGTGTCGTGTCCTGCTAGGTGTCGTGTCCTGCTAGGTGTCGTGTCCTGCTAGGTGTCGTGTCCTGCTTGTGTCCTGCTAGGTGTCGTGTCCTGCTAGGTGTCGTGTCCTGCTAGGTGTCGTGTCCTGCTAGGTGTCGTGTCCTGCTAGGTGTCGTGTCCTGCTAGGTGTCGTGTCCTGCTAGGTGTCGTTCCTGCTTGTCCTGCTAGGTGTCGTGTCCTGCTAGGTGTCGTGTCCTGCTAGGTGTCGTGTCCTGCTAGGCGTCGTGTCCTGCTAGGCGTCGTGTCCTGCTAGGCGTCCTGTCCTGCTAGGTGTCGTGTCCTGCTAGGTGTCGTGTCCTGCTAGGCGTCGTGTCCTGCTAGGTGTCGTGTCCTGCTAGGTGTCGTGTCCTGCTTGTGTCCTGCTAGGTGTCGTGTCCTGCTAGGTGTCGTGTCCTGCTAGGTGAAAAACTGTTGAGTGTCAAAAACCTTAAAACTTGAATATTTGTTCTTGCTCATTCACCCTCTGAATGGCTCACACACACAATCAATGTCTCAATTGTCTAAAGGCTTAAAATCCTTCTTTAACTCGTCTCCTCTCCTTCATCTACACTGACTGAAGTGGATTTAACAGGTGACATCAATAAGGGATCATATCTTTCACCTGGATTCACCTGGTCAGTCTGTGTCAAGGAAAGAGCAGGTGTTCGTAATGTTTTGTCCAATCAGCATCTAGGCTACAGTACATGTTACCTTTATTTAACTAGGCAAGTCGGTTAAGAACAAATTATTATTTACAATGACGGTCTAGGAACAGTGGGGTTAACTGCCTTGTTCAGGGGCAGAACGACAGATTTTTACCTTGTCAGCTCAGGGGATTCAATCTTGCAACCGTTCGGTTACTGACCCAACGCTCTAACAACTAGGCTACCTGCCGCACACACACACGCGCGCACACACACACACACACACACACACACACACACACACACACACACACACACACACACACACACACACACACACACACACACACACACACACGCAGTAAGGAGTAGTTAACCAGTCTATGATACTGCAACGCTATGCCGTTAAACACAATATTCAACCTGACACACATTCCACTTTCCAATCCTCTTTCTGAGCATCCGGGCCTCTGTTCAGTCTGTAATGAACTCTACATTGTTAAATTCACATGGTATAAGTCTGCTGATCAGGATCATTCTGGATCAGGCTGAATTCAACAGGAATATGGGTCATTAAATGGGGCCTCTGACCTCACAGTGAGAAGCATTGTCCTCTCTCTTCTCAGCAGGGCCAAGGCATTTACACACACACACACACACACACACATGCGCAAACACACACCGCGTGCACACATCCACCCCTGCAGTAAGGAGTAGTGACCTTTATGAGTGGTAACCATTGTGTTGACCGGCCACTTGACAAACCCACTGGCCCCTTGGAGAGAGGAAGTACTGCATCCACTCCTCACTCTGAGACAAAAGAGCCCTGAGACTGGCCTGTCAGGGAGGGGTGGGGTGTGACAGACAGCCCTGGAGGGAGGGCCCAGAACCAGCAGGACATCAGGAGGAGAGAGACAGAGACCCAGCAGGCCATCAGGAGGAGAGAGACAGAGGCCCAGGAAAAGCAGAACATCAGGAGGAGGGAGACAAAGGCCCAGGACATCAGGAGGAGGGAGACAGACACCCAGGACATCAGGAGGAGGGAGACAGAGGCCCAGGAAAGGCAGGACATCAGGAGGAGAGACAGAGGCCCAGGAAAAGCAGGACATCAGGAGGAGAGAGACAAAGGCCCAGGACATCAGGAGGAGAGAGACAGAGGCCCAACAGGACATCTCTGTCCCTGTCTTTGTCTCTGTTCCTGCCTCTGTTCCTGTCTCTGTCCATATCTCTGTCTCTGTTCCTGTCTCTGTCCATGTCTCTGTCTCTGTCCATGTCTCTGTCTCTGACCCTGTCCATATCTCTGTCCCTGTCTCTGTCCCTGTCTCTGTCCATGTCTCTGTCCCTGTCTCTGTCCCTGTCTCTGTCCCCGTCTCTGTCCCCGTCTCTGTCCCTGTCTCTGTCCATGTCTCTGTCCATGTCTCTGTCTCTGTCCATGTCTCTGTCCCTGTCCATGTCTCTGTCCATGTCTCTGTCCCTGTCTCTGTCCCTGTCTCTGTCTCTGTCTCTGTCCCTTTCCATGTCTCTGTCCATGTCTCTGTCTCTGTCCATGTCTCTGTCTCTGTCCCTGTCTCTGTCCATGTCTCTGTCCCTGTCCCTGTCTCTGTTCATGTCTCTGTCTCTGTCCCTGTCCATGTCTCTGTCTCTGTCCATGTCTCTGTCCCCGTCTCTGTCCATGTCTCTGTGTCTGTCTCTGTCCATTTCTGTCTCTGTCCATGTCTCTGTCCCTGTCCCCTGTCTCTGTCCATGTCTCTGTCCCTGTCCATGTCTCTGTCCCTGTCCCCATCTCTGTCCATGTCTCTGTCTCTGTCTCTGTCCATTTCTCTGTCTCTGTCCATGTCTCTGTCCCTGTCTCTGTCCCTGTCTCTGTCCATGTCTCTGTCCCTGTCTCTGTCCCTGTCTCTGTCCCCGTCTCTGTCTCTGTCCCCGTCTCTGTCTCTGTCCCTGTCTCTGTCCATGTCTCTGTCTCTGTCCATGTCTCTGTCCCTGTCTCTGTCTCTGTCCCTGTCCATGTCTCTGTCCATGTCTCTGTCCATGTCCCTGTCTCTGTCCATGTCTCTGTTCCTGTCTCTGTCCATGTCTCTGTCTCTGTTCATGTCTCTGTCTCTGTCCCTGTCCATGTCTCTGTCCCTGTCTCTGTCCCTGTCTCTGTCCCCGTCTCTGTCCCTGTCTCTGTCCTGTCTCTGTCTCTGTCCATGTCTCTGTCCATGTCTCTGTCCCTGTCTCTGTCCCTGTCCATGTCTCTGTCCATGTCTCTGTCTCTGTCCATGTCTCTGTTCCTGTCTCTGTACCTGTCTCTGTCCCTTTCCATGTCTCTGTCCATGTCTCTGTCTCTGTCTCTGTCCATGTCTCTGTCCATGTCCCTGTCTCTGTCCATGTCTCTGTTCCTGTCTCTGTCCATGTCTCTGTCTCTGTTCATGTCTCTGTCTCTGTCCCTGTCTCTGTCCATGTCTCTGTCCCCGTCTCTGTCCATGTCTCTGTGTCTGTCTCTGTCCATTTCTGTCTCTGTCCATGTCTCTGTCCCTGTCCCCTGTCTCTGTCCATGTCTCTGTCCCTGTCCATGTCTCTGTCCCTGTCCCCATCTCTGTCCATGTCTCTGTCTCTGTCTCTGTCCATTTTCTCTGTCTCTGTCCATGTCTCTGTCCCTGTCTCTGTCCCTGTCTCTGTCCATGTCTCTGTCCCTGTCTCTGTCCCTGTCTCTGTCCCCGTCTCTGTCTCTGTCCCCGTCTCTGTCTCTGTCCCTGTCTCTGTCCATGTCTCTGTCTCTGTCTCTGTCCATGTCTCTGTCCCTGTCTCTGTCTCTGTCCCTGTCCATGTCTCTGTCCATGTCTCTGTCCATGTCCCTGTCTCTGTCCATGTCTCTGTTCCTGTCTCTGTCCATGTCTCTGTCTCTGTTCATGTCTCTGTCTCTGTCCCTGTCCATGTCTCTGTCTCTGTCCATGTCTCTGTCCATGTCTCTGTGTCTGTCCATGTCTCTGTCCCTGTCCCCTGTCTCTGTCCATGTCTCTGTCCATGTCTCTGTCCATGTCTCTGTCCCTGTCCCCATCTCTGTCCATGTCTCTGTCTCTGTCTCTGTCCATTTCTCTGTCTCTGTCCATGTCTCTGTTCCCGTCTCTGTCTCTGTTCCTGTCCATGTCTCTGTTCCTGTCTCTGTCTCTGTCTCTGTCTCTGTCTCTGTCCCTGTCCATGTCTCTGTCCATGTCTCTGTCTCTGTTCCTGTCTCTGTCCATGTCTCTCTGTCTCTGTCTCTGTCTCTCTTTCTCCCCCATCGTCCCTCCCTCACCCCTCTGTTTTAATATCTATGGTATATCACACAGTCAGTAAACACACACACAGACACACACACAAAACAAACACACACACACACAGACACACACACAAAACAAACACACACACACACAGAGAGTGACACACACACACACAGACACAAACACACACACACTGAGGTGAGACAGATTGCAGAACAACATTGGGATGAAATCCATTTAAGGCAGTGTGTCTAATCTAACCTTTTATCTGTAGAATGAATTACATTTCATTTCCTCTTCCCTCCCCGACCACCGTGTTCCTGACAGAGACGTTTCATATTACACACGAGGCAGATCAGTCTGTAAACAGGTCTCTGTCCCTGTCTCTGTCCACGAGACAGATAGTTAGGGTTAGGGGTTAGGGTTAGGGGTCAGGGTTAGGGTTAAATGGCACAAAATGTCAAATGTCCCCGGGAATGTAAACAGGAAGACATTTTTTTAAATGTATACTTCTTACACACGCTATTATAAATGATTAAGGACAAAGTCACAAGGTAAACATCTCGTATATTCTCAGTCAAATCCAAAGTAGTTACCTAACTAACTACCTGGAATAGTATGTAACTATCTGGAATAGTATGTAACTTTCTGGAATAGTAAGTAACTATCTGGAATAGTATGTAACTATCTGAAATAGTATGTAACTATCTGTAATAGTATGTAACTATCTGGAATAGTATGTAACTACCTGTAACTATCTGGAATACTATGTAACTATCTGTAACTATCTGGAATAGTATGTAACCAACTGGAATAGTATGCAACTATCTGTAACTATCTGGGATAGTATGTAACTATATGTAACTATCTGGAATAGTATGTAACTACCTGGAATAGTATGTAACTATCTGTAACTATCTGGAAGAGTATGTAACTATCTGTAACTATCTGGAATAGTATGTAACTATCTGTAACTACCTGGAATAGTATGCAACTATCTGGAATAGTATGTAACTATCTGTAACTATCTGGAATAGTATCCAACTATCTGTAACTATCTGGAATAGTATGTAACTATCTGGAATAGTATTGAACTATCTGGAATAGTATGTAACTATCTGGAATAGTATTCACCTATCTGGAATAGTATGTAACTATCTGTAACTATCTAGAATAGTATGTAACTATCTGGAATAGTATGTAACTATCTGGTATAGTATGTAACTATCTGTAACTATCTGGTATAGTATGTAACTATCTGGAATAGTATGTAACTATCTGGTATAGTATGTAACTATCTGTAACTATCTGGTATAGTATGTAACTATCTGGAATAGTATGTAACTATCTGGAATAGTATGTAACTATCTGGTATAGTATGTAACTATCTGTAACTATCTGGTATAGTATGTAACTATCTGGAATAGTATGTAACTATCTGGAATAGTATGTAACTATCTGGTATAGTATGTAACTATCTGTAACTATCTGGTATAGTATGTAACTATCTGGAATAGTATGTAACTATCTGGTACAGTATGTAACTATCTGGTATAGTATGTAACTATCTGTAACTATCTGGTATAGTATGTAACTATCTGGTATAGTATGTAACTATCTGGAATAGTATGTAACTATCTGGAAGTATGTAACTAATAGTGTAACTATCTAGAATAGTATGTAACTATCTGGAATAGTATGTAACTATCTGGAATAGTATGTAACTATCTGGAATAGTATGTCACTATCTAGAATAGTATGTAACTATCTGGAATAGTATGTAACTATCTAGAATAGTATGTAACTATCTGGAATAGTATGTAACTATCTGGAATACGTATGTATCTAACTATCTGTAACTATCTAGAATAGTATGTAACTATCTGTAACTATCTGGAATAGTATGTAACTATCTGGAATAGTATGTAACCATCTGGAATAGTATGTAACCATCTGGAATAGTATGTAACTATCTGGAATAGTATGTAACTATCTGGAATAGTATGTAACTATCTGGAATAGTATGTAACTATCTGGAATAGTATGTAACTATCTGGAATAGTATGTAACTATCTGGAATAGTATGTAACTATCTGGAATAGTATGTAACCATCTGGAATAGTATGTAACCATCTGGAATAGTATGTAACCATCTGGAATAGTATGTAACTATCTGGTATAGTATGTAACCATCTGGAATAGTATGTAACTATCTGGAATAGTATGTAACTATCTAGTATAGTATGTAACGATCTGGAATAGTATGTAACTATCTGGTATAGTATGTAACTATCTGGTATAGTATGTAACTATCTGGAATAGTATGTAACTATCTGTAACTATCTGGTATAGTATGTAACTATCTGGTATAGTATGTAACTATCTGGAATAGTATGTAACTATCTGTAACTATCTGGTATAGTATGTAACTATCTGGTATAGTATGTAACTATCTGGTATAGTATGTAACTATCTGTAACTATCTGGTATAGTATGTAACTATCTGGAATAGTATGTAACTATCTGGTATAGTATGTAACTATCTGTAACTATCTGGTATAGTATGTAACTATCTGGTATAGTATGTAACTATCTGGTATAGTATGTAACTATCTGGAATAGTATGTAACTATCTGTAACTATCTGGTATAGTATGTAACTATCTGGTATAGTATGTAACTATCTGGTATAGTATGTAACTATCTGTAACTATCTGGTATAGTATGTAACTATCTGGAATAGTATGTAACTATCTGGAATAGTATGTAACTATCTGGTATAGTATGTAACTATCTGTAACTATCTGGTATAGTATGTAACTATCTGGTATAGTATGTAACTATCTGGAATAGTATGTAACTATCTGTAACTATCTGGTATAGTATGTAACTATCTGGAATAGTATGTAACTATCTGTAACTATCTGGTATAGTATGTAACTATCTGGTATAGTATGTAACTATCTGGTATAGTATGTAACTATCTGGAATAGTATGTAACTATCTGGAATAGTATGTAACCATCTGGAATAGTATGTAACTATCTGAATAGTATGTAACTATCTGGTATAGTATGTAACTATCTGGAATAGTATGTAACTATCTAGAATAGTATGTAACTATCTGGTATAGTATGTAACGATCTGGAATAGTATGTAACTATCTAGAATAGTATGTAACTATCTGGAATAGTATGTAACTATCTGGAATAGTATGTAACTATCTGGAATAGTATCTAACTATCTGGAATAGTATCTAACTATCTGTAATATCTAAAATAGTATGTAACTACCTGTAACCATCTGGAATAGTATGTAACTATCTGGAATAGTATGTAACCATCTGGAATAGTATGTAACCATCTGGAATAGTATGTAACTATCTGGAATAGTATGTAACTATCTGAAATAGTATGTAACTATCTGGAATAGTATGTAACTATCTGGAATAGTATGTAACCATCTGGAATAGTATGTAACTATCTAGAATAGTATGTAAATATCTGGAATAGTATGTAACCATCTGGAATAGTATGTAACCATCTGGAATAGTATGTAACCATCTGGAATAGTATGTAACTATCTGGAATAGTATGTAACTATCTGGAATAGTATGTAACTATCTGGAATAGTATGTAACTATCTGGAATAGTATGTAACTATCTGGAATAGTATGTAACTATCTGTAACTATCTGGAATAGTATGTAACTATCTAGAATAGTATGTAACTATCTGGAATAGTATGTAACTATTTGGAATAGTATGTAACCATCTGGAATAGTATGTAACCATCTGGAATAGTATGTAACCATCTGGAATAGTATGTAACTATCTGTAACTATCTGGAATAGTATGTAACTATCTGGAATAGTATGTAACTATCTGTAACTATCTAGAATAGTATGTAACTATCTAGAATAGTATGTAACTATCTGGAATAGTATGTAACTATCTGGAATAGTATGTAACTATCTAGAATAGTATGTAACTATCTGGAATAGTATGTAACTATCTGGAATAGTATGTAACTATCTGGAATAGTATGTAACTATCTGTAACTATCTGGAATAGTATGTAACTATCTGGAATAGTATGTAACTATCTGTAACTATCTGGTATAGTATGTAACTATCTGGTATAGTATGTAACTATCTGGTATAGTATGTAACTATCTGTAACTATCTGGTATAGTATGTAACTATCTGGTATAGTATGTAACTATCTGGAATAGTATGTAACTATCTGGTATAGTATGTAACTATCTGGAATAGTATGTAACTATCTAGAATAGTATGTAACTATCTGGTATAGTATGTAACTATCTGGTATAGTATGTAACTATCTGTAACTATCTGGTATAGTATGTAACTATCTGGTATAGTATGTAACTATCTGGTATAGTATGTAACTATCTGTAACTATCTGGAATAGTATGTAACTATCTGGAATAGTATGTAACTATCTGGAATAGTATGTAACTATCTGGTATAGTATGTAACTATCTGGTATAGTATGTAACTATCTGTAACTATCTGGTATAGTATGTAACTATCTGGTATAGTATGTAACTATCTGGTATAGTATGTAACTATCTGTAACTATCTGGAATAGTATGTAACTATCTGGAATAGTATGTAACTATCTGTAACTATCTGGAATAGTATGTAACTATCTGTAACTATCTGGTATAGTATGTAACTATCTGGTATAGTATGAAACTACCTGGAATAGTATGCAACTATCTGTAACTATCTGGTATAGTATGTAACTATCTAGAATAGTATACTTGGTATCATTAGGACTTTAACTCACGTGAGGTTTCAACCATAGAAATAAACAACTTTTAACCTTTTTTCTCCCCAATTTTCGTGACATCTAATTGGTAGTTACAGTCTTGTCCCATCGCTGCACTGCCTCTTGACACAACGCTTCAACCGGAAGCCGGCCGCACCGATGTGTCGGAGGAAACACCGTCCTGCTGGCGACCAAAGTCAGATTGCAAGCTCCCGGCCAGCCACAAGGAGTCGCTAGATCACGATGGGACAAGGAAATCCCGGCCCAGCCAAAACCATCCCGTAACCCGGAATAAGCAGGGACAATTGTGCCCCACCACATGGGTCTCCCGGGCACGGCCGGCTGTGACACAGCCTGGGATAGAACCGGGTCTGTAGTGACGCCTCACTGCAACGTAGTGCTTTAGACCGCTGTGCCACTGGAGAGGCAGAAATAAGTGGAATATATTTATATGGTTACAACAACAACACTACAGTAACTGTTCTCAGTAATCTGTCATTTCCTGTACTGTCAGTTTCCTCTATAAAAACCAAAGGAAACTCCAGCATAAGGAACTATCTGACCACTAGTCTTGGTAACCGTGGTGATACAGTAGTGTTCCCACTATGTAGAGATAACTATTTGACCACTAGCCTCGGTAACCATGGCAGCATTCCCACTATGCAGAGAGATAACTATCTGACCACTAGCCTCGGTAACCATGGTGATACAGTCGTGTTCCCACTATGTAGAGAGATAACTATCTGACCACTAGCCTCGGTAACCATGGTGATACAGTAGTGTTCCCACTATGCAGAGAGATAACTATGTGACCACTAGCCTCGGTAACCATGGTGATACAGTCGTGTTCCCACTATGTAGAGAGATAACTATCTGACCACTAGCCTCGGTAACCATGGTGATACAGTAGTGTTCCCACTATGCAGAGAGATAACTATGTGACCACTAGCCTCGGTAACCATGGCAGCATTCCCACTATGCAGAGAGACACTATGAGGAATGATCAGCACCAACTCACAACATTTCAGAATCTGTAGTAGACTTTGTAGAGAGGAACTTATGATAAAGAGCTATTCAGACACTCTTAGGACAACAGATGTTTGCTAGCCTGGTCCTAGATCAGTCTGTGTGTTTTCATGCGCCAATTGAAGTTTGCTAGCCTGGTCCCAGATCAGTCTGTGTGTTTGCTTTACTCCAATAGATGTTTGCTAGGCTGGTCTCAGATCAGGTTGTGTGTTTGCTTTACTCCAATAGATGTTTGCTAGCCTGGTCTCAGATCAGTCTGTGTGTTTGCTTACTCCAATGGAAGTTTGCTAGCCTGGTCCCAGATCGGTCTGTGTGTTTGCTTACTCCAATGGAAGTTTGCTAGGCTGGTCTCAGATCAGGTTGTGTGTTTGCTTTACTCCAATAGATGTTTGCTAGGCTGGTCTCAGATCAGGTTGTGTGTTTGCTTTACTCCAATAGATGTTTGCTAGCCTGGTCTCAGATCAAAGCCAAACATGGCGAGACAATTCTATAAGGTATAGGCAAAAAAAAACAGACTGGCACCTAGGCTAGAGGTTTGCTTTAAAAAAGATTTAGAGGGAATGTTATGGACAGGTCCTGGATCAGATGTTATGGACAGGTCCTGGACCAGATGTTATGGACAGGTCCTGGACCAGATGTTAAGGACAGGTCCTGGACCAGATGTTATGGACAGGTCCTGGACCAGATGTTAAGGACAGGTCCTGGACCAGATGTTATGGACAGGTCCTGGACCAGATGTTAAGGACAGGTCCTGGACCAGATGTTAAGGACAGTACCTGGACCAGATGTTATGGACAGTACCTGGACCAGATGTTATGGACAGTACCTGGACCAGCAGGGTTTAGAGGGGATGTTATGGACAGGTCCTGGACCAGATGTTAAGGACAGGTCCTGGACCAGCAGGGTTTAGAGGTGATGTTATGGACAGTACCTGGACCAGATGTTAAGGACAGTACCTGGACCAGCTGGTTTAGAGGGGATGTTATGGACAGGTCCTGGACCAGATGTTATGGACAGTACCTGGACCAGCTGGTTTAGAGGGGAGGTTATGGACAGGTCCTGGACCAGATGTTAAGGACAGTACCTGGACCAGCAGGGTTTAGAGGGGATGTTATGGACAGGTCCTGGACCAGATGTTAAGGACAGTACCTGGACCAGCAGGGTTTAGAGGTGATGTTATGGACAGGTCCTGGACCAGATGTTAAGGACAGGTCCTGGACCAGATGTTAAGGACAGTACCTGGACCAGATGTTATGGACAGTACCTGGACCAGATGTTATGGACAGTACCTGGACCAGCAGGGTTTAGAGGGGATGTTATGGACAGGTCCTGGACCAGATGTTATGGACAGTACCTGGACCAGCAGGGTTTAGAGGGGATGTTATGGACAGGTCCTGGACCAGATGTTAAGGACAGTACCTGGACCAGCAGGGTTTAGAGGGGATGTTATGGACAGGTCCTGGACCAGATGTTATGGACAGTACCTGGACCAGCAGGGTTTAGAGGGGATGTTATGGACAGGTCCTGGACCAGATGTTAAGGACAGTACCTGGACCAGCAGGGTTTAGAGGGGATGTTATGGACAGGTCCTGGACCAGATGTTAAGGACAGTACCTGGACCAGCAGGGTTTAGAGGGGATGTTATGGACAGGTCCTGGACCAGATGTTAAGGACAGTACCTGGACCAGCAGGGTTTAGAGGGGATGTTATGGACAGTACCTGGACCAGATGTTATGGACAGTACCTGGACCAGCTGGTTTAGAGGGGATGTTATGGACAGGTCCTGGACCAGATGTTAAGGACAGTACCTGGACCAGCAGGGATTCACAGCGTGCTGTTTCTTCTGTTCCTTCTTCTTCTCAGATCCATAACAGCCTGTTTGGTCCTGGCTTGGTTCAGTCAGTGGTCACATTGCTCTGAGGTCTGCTGTGGGTCTCTAGAGGTGGGTCTCCTGGTCCTCAGCTAGCGGGAGGGGGTTGAGGTCTGGTCTCACAGCCCAGGGAGGAGAGAGGCTCAGTGGGTAGCTGCCGTCTCTGTGTCCCTCTGTCCAGGCTTGCGGCAAGGTGTGTGTGAGAGGAGTGAGCCAGGCAGAGACACACTCGCTGCTCCACAATCCAGCTCTCTGGGCAGGTTCACACTATATCCACACTGCACACACAGCTCTTAAAGGGATGGTCAACCACCTTTATTACAGGAGCCGCTCTTAAAGGGATGGTCACCACCTTTATTACAGGAATAGAGAGAAAGAGAGGGAGAGAAAAGATTTAATTATGTGGCTTTGATTGGAAAACAAGAAGAGGGAGAGGAGGATGAGAGGGGATGAGAGGAGGAGGGGGATGAGGGGGACGAGAGGAGGTGGGAAGGAGGAGGAGGAGAGGGGGATGGGGGGATGAGAGGGGGGAGGAGAGGAGGAGAGGAGGAGAGGGGGATGAGAGGAGGGGAGGGGGATGAGAGGAGGAGGAGAGGGGGATGAGAGGATGAGAGAAGGAGGAGGAGGAGGAGGAGGATGAGAGGGGGATGAGAGGAGGAGGGGGATGAGAGGAGGATGAGAGGAGGAGGGGAGGAGAGGAGGAGGAGAGGGGGATGAGAGGAGGGGAGGAGAGGAGGAGGAGAGGGGGATGAGAGGAGGAGGAGGAGAGGAGGATGAGAGGAGGAGAGAAGGAGGGGGATGAGAGGTGGAGAGAAGGAGGATGAGAGGGGGATGAGAGGAGGAAGAGAGGGGGATGAGAGGAGGAAGAGAGGAGGATGAGAGGAGGATGAAAGGAGGAGGAGAGAAGGAGGAGGAGAGGAGGAGGAGAGGAGGAGAGGGGAGGAGAGGGGGATGAGAGGAGGAGGAGAGAAGGAGGAGGAGGGGAGGAGAGGAGGAGGAGAGGGGGATGAGAGGAGGAGGAGGAGAGGAGGAGGAGAGGAGGAGAGAAGGAGGGGGATGAGAGGAGGAGAGAAGGAGGATGAGAGGGGGATGAGAGGAAGAGAGGGGGATGACAGGAGGATGAAAGGAGGAGGAGAGAAGGAGGAGGAGAGGAGGAGGAGAGGAGGAGAGGGGGATGAGAGGAGGAAGAGAGGGGGATGAGAGGAGGATGAAAGGAGGAGGAGAGAAGGAGGAGAGGAGGATGAGAGGAGGAGGGGGATGAGAGGAGGATGAGAGGAGGATGAAAGGAGGAGGATGAGAGGAGGAGAGGAGGACAAGAGGAGGATGAGAGGAGGATGAAAGGAGGAGGATGAGAGGAGGAGAGGAGGACAAGAGGAGGATGAGAGGAGGAGAGGAGGACAAGAGGAGGATGAGAGGAGGATGAAAGGAGGAGGATGAGAGGAGGAGAGAAGGACAAGAGCAGGATGAGAGGAGGAGGAGAGGGGATGAGAGGAGGAAGAGAGGGGGGGATGAGAGGAGGATGAAAGGAGGAGGAGGAGAGGAGGACAAGAGAAGGATGAGAGGAGGAGGAGAGGAGGATGAGAGGAGGAGAGAGGAGGACAAGAGAAGGATGAGAGGAGGAGGAGAGGAGGATGAGAGGATGTCAGACATTTAATTATATGGCTTTTCTAGAAAAACCAGGCTAAACAAAGGTAGAGGGAGAGGAGGAGGAGGAGAGGTTCCTCCTGTCATCCTAATGGAAGCCACAGTAAACAGGAGCAGCAAACTGCTAACAACAAGGCTTCTCTGCTGTCTTAAACAGAACCATTTAAAGGGCCACATAATATGAAGAGACCCAATGAACCCCTTTCGGGACATTTTAGTGAGGGAAGACGAGCCCCTAAAGGGGAATGAGGTGCCTGGCGTGTGATGTCATGACTATTGTCATAACGTCTCAGTGGGAGTTGAACCCTTCTAAGACGTACTGTTGGGTTCATTACACGCAGCTCCATGAAAGAGACATGAATTGAAAGGAGATTAAGAAGAAGCCCAGGGGTGAAAGATAAAGTAGAACAGTTTAATAAAGATGGACCCAAGTGGTGCCAAAAACAACAAGTAGAATAGTACCAGTCACGTGGAGGAACCATCACTACTAATTCTCCTGATATATAATAGTACCAGTCATGTGGAGGAACCATCACTACTAATTCTCCTGATATATATATATATATATATATATAATAGTACCAGTCATGTGGAGGAACCATCACTACTAATTCTCCTGATATATATATATATATATATAATAGTACCAGTCACGTGGAGGAACCATCACTACTAATTCTCCTGATATATAATAGTACCAGTCATGTGGAGGAACCATCACTACTAATTCTCCTGATATATATATATATATATAATAGTACCAGTCATGTGGAGGAACCATCACTACTAATTATAATAGTACTCCTGATATATAATAGTACCAGTCATCACTACTAATATATATAATAGTACCAGTCATGAAGAGGAACCATCACTACTAATTCTCCTGATATATATATATATATATACTCCTGAGGAACCATATACTATATATATATATAGTACCAGTCATGTGGAGGAACCATCACTACTAATTCTCCTGATATATAATAGTACCAGTCATGTGGAGGAACCATCACTACTAATTCTCCTGATATATATAGTACCAGTCATAGGAACCATCACTACTAATAGTACCAGTCATGTGGAGGAACCATCACTACTAATTCTCCTGATATATATACCAGTATACCAGTCATGTGGAGGAACCATCACTACTAATTCTCCTGATATATAATAGTACCAGTCATGTGGAGGAACCATCACTACTAATTCTCCTATATATATATATAGTACCAGTCATGTGGAGGAACCATCACTACTAATTCTCCTGATATATATATATATATAATAGTACCAGTCATGTGGAGGAACCATCACTACTAATTCTCCTGATATATAATAGTACCAGTCATGAAGAGGAACCATCACTACTAATTCTCCTGATATATAATAGTACCAGTCATGTGGAGGAACCATCACTACTAATTCTCCTGATATATATATATATATATATAATAGTACCATATATATATATATATATAATAGTCATGTGGAGGAACCATCACTACTAATTCTCCTGATATATAATAGTACCAGTCATGTGGAGGAACCATCACTACTAATTCTCCTGATATATAATAGTACCAGTCATGTGGAGGAACCATCACTACTAATTCTCCTGATATATATATATATATAATAGTACCAGTCATGTAGAGGAACCATCACTACTAATTCTCCTGATATATATATATATATAATAGTACCAGTCATGTGGAGGAACCATCACTACTAATTCTCCTGATATATAATAGTACCAGTCATGTGGAGGAACCATCACTACTAATTCTCCTGATATATAATAGTACCAGTCATGTGGAGGAACCATCACTACTAATTCTCCTGATATATAATAGTACCAGTCATAGGAACCATCATAATATATAATAGTACCAGTCATGTGGAGGAACCATCACTACTAATTCTCCTGAGATATAATAGTACCAGTCATGTGGAGGAACCATCACTACTAATTCTCCTGATATATAATAGTACTAGTCATGTAGAGGAACCATCACTACTAATTCTCCTGATATATATATATATATATAATAGTACCAGTCAGTATGAATCCTCTTTATATTTCATTACCACTATATTTAGTCTGATCCCAGATCTGTGTCTCTGTCAGTATGAATCCTCTTTATATTTCATTACCACTATATTTAGTCTGATCCCAGATCTGTGTCTCTGTCAGTATGAATCCTCTTTATATTTCATTACCACTATATTTAGTCTGATCCCAGATCTGTGTCTCAATATGAATCCTCTTTATATTTCATTACCACTATATTTAGTCTGATCCCAGATCAGTGTTAGATGTGTAGCTGGATACATTTACTGACTGAAACAGACTCTGTGAACCAAAGTCTACTTCTAGCAGGTTTCAGATGTTAGCTTTTCTACCCAGTTGGTTTTAAAATTATTTATCATGTATGAATAACACACACACAGCCACGCACACGC
>NW_024607826.1:0-38627 GCF_018296145.1 Oncorhynchus tshawytscha | reverse complement strand
AGTCTCTATCATAATATGACAGACCAGCTAGATCTACTGTCTCTATTATAATATGACAGACCAGCTAGATCTACTGTCACTATTATATTATGACAGACCTGCTAGATCTAATGTCTTTATTATAGCCATGACAGACCAGCTAGATCTACTGTCTCCACAATATATTATGACAGACCAGCTAGATCAACTGTCTGGCCCATGTTATATTGAGCCAGTTAGATCAGCTGTTTCTGATATGTGCATGACAGACCAGCTAGATCTACTGTCTCTATTATAATATGACGGACCAGCTAGATCTACTGTCTCTATAATATGAAAGACCAGCTAGATGCTGCAGTCTCTATTATAATATGACAGACCAGCTAGATCTACTGTTACTCTATTATAATATGACGAACCCGCTAGATCTACAGTCTCTGTTATATTATGACAGACCCAGCTAGATCCGCTGTTTCTGTTATATTATGACGAACCAGCTAGATCTACTGTCTCTATTATATTATGACATGCCAGCTAGATCTACTGTCTCTATTATATTATGACAGACCAGCTAGATCTACTGTCTCTATTATATTATGACAGACCAGCTAGATCTACTGTCTCTATTATATTATGACCAACCAGCTAGATCTACTGTCTCTATTATAATATGACGGACCAGCTAGATCTACTGTCTCTATTATAATATGACAGACCAGCTAGATCTACAGTCTCTATCATAATATGACAGACCAGCTAGATCTACTGTCTCTATTATAATATGACAGACCAGCTAGATCTACTGTCACTATTATATTATGACAGACCTGCTAGATCTAATGTCTTTATTATAATATGACAGACCAGCTAGATCAGCTGTCTCTATTATAATATGACAGACCAGCTAGATCTACTGTCTCTATTATAATATGACAGACCAGCTAGATCTACTGTCTTTATTATAATATGACGACAAGCTAGATCTACTGTCTCTATTATAATATGACAGACCAGCTAGATCTACTGTCTCTATTATAATATGACAGACCAGCTAGATCTACTGTCTCTATTATAAGATGACAGACCAGCTAGATCTACTGTCTTTATTATAATGACAGACCAGCTAGTCTACTGTCTCTATTATATTATGACAGACCAGCTAGATCAACTGTCTCTATTATATTATGACAGACCAGCTAGATCTACTGTCTCTATTATATTATGACAAGACCAGCTCGATCTACTGTCTCTATTATATTATGACAGACCAGCTAGATCTACTGTCTCTATTATAATATGACAGACCAGCTAGATCTACTGTCTCTATTATGAAATGACAGACCAGCTAGATCTACTGTCTCTATTATAAGATGACAAACCAGCTAGATCTACTTTCTCTATTATAATATGACAGACCAGCTAGATCTACTGTCTTTATTATAATATGACAGACCAGCTAGATCAACTGTCTCTATTATAATATGACAGACCAGCTAGATCTGTCTCTATTATAATATGACAGACCAGCTAGATCTACTGTCTCTATTATAAGATGACAGACCAGCTAGATCTACTGTCTTTATTATAATATGACAGACCAGCTAGATCTACTGTCTCTATTATATTTTGCCAGACCAGCTAGATCTACTGTCTCTATTGTTTTATGACAGACCAGCTAGATCTACTGTCTCTATTATATTATGACAGACCAGCTAGATCAACTGTTTCTATTATATTATGGCCGGACCAGCTAGATCTACTGTCTCTATTATATTATGACCGACCAGCTAGATCTACTGTCTCTATTATATTATGACAGACCAGCTAGATCTACTGTCTCTATTATATTATGACAGACCAGCTAGATCTACTGTCTCTATTATAATATGACAGACCAGCTAGATCTACTGTCTTTATTATATTATGACAGACCAGCTAGATCTACTGTCTCTATTATATTATGACAGACCAGCTAGATCTACTGTCTCATTTATATTATGACAGACCAGCTAGATCAGCTGTTTCTGTTATATTTATGACAGACCAGGTAGATCTACTGTCTCTATTATAATATGACAGGCCAGCTAGATCTACTGTCTCTATTATGAGATGACAGACCAGCTAGATCTGCATCTCTCTATTATAATATGACATACCAGCTAGATCTACTGTTTCTATTATAATATGACATACCAGCTAGATCTACTGTCTCTATTATAATATGACAGACCAGCTAGATCTACTGTCTCTATTATAATATGACAGACCAGCTAGATCTACTGTCTCTATTATAATATGACAGACCAGCTAGATCTACTGTCACTATTATAATATGACAGACCTGCTAGATCTAATGTCTTTATTATAATATGACAGACCAGCTAGATCTACTGTCTCTATTATATTATGACAGACCAGCTAGATCAACTGTTTCTATTATATTATGACAGACCAGCTAGATCTACTGTCTCTATTATATTATGACATACCTGCTAGATCTACTGTCTCTATTGTATTATGACAGACCAGCTAGATGTACTGTATTAATTATATTATGACAGACCAGCTAGATCTACTGTCTCTATTATATTATGAAAGACCAGCTAGATCTACTGTCTCTATTATATTATGACAGACCAGCTAGATATACTGTCTCTATTATATTATGACATACCAGCTAGATCTACTGTCTCTATTATATTATGACAGACCAGCTAGATCTACTGTCTCTATTATAATATGACAGACCAGCTAGATCTAATGTCTCTATTATAAGATGACAGACCAGCTAGATCTACTGTCTTTATTATAATATGACAGACCAGCTAGATCTACTGTCTCTATTATATTATGACAGACCAGCAAGATCAACTGTCTCTATTATATTATGACAGACCAGCAAGATCAACTGTCTCTATTATATTATGACAGACCAGCTAGATCTACTGTCTCTATGATATTATGACAGACCAGCTCGATCTACTGTCTCTATTATATTATGACAGACCAGCTAGATATACTGTCTCTATTATATTATGACAGACCAGCTAGATCTACTGTCTCTATTATATTATGACAGACCAGCTAGATCAACTGTTTCTATCATAATATGACATACCAGCTAGATCTATTGTCTCTATTATAATATGACGGACCAGCTAGATCTACTGTCTCTATTATAATATGACAGACCAGCTAGATCTACAGTCTCTATCATAATATGACAGACCAGCTAGATCTACTGTCTCTATTATAATATGACAGACCAGCTAGATCTACTGTCACTATTATATTATGACAGACCTGCTAGATCTAATGTCTTTATTATAATATGACAGACCAGCTAGATCTACTGTCTCTATTATATTATGACAGACCAGCTAGATCAACTGTCTCTATTATATTATGACAGACCAGTTAGATCAACTGTTTCTGTTATATTATGACAGACCAGCTAGATCTACTGTCTCTATTTTATTATGACATACCTGCTAGATCTACTGTCTCTATTGTATTATGACAGACCAGCTAGATGTACTGTATTAATTATATTATGACAGACCAGCTAGATCTACTGTCTCTATTATATTATGACAGACCAGCTAGATCTACTGTCTCTATTATAATATGACAGACAGATCAGCTAGATCTACTGTCTCTATTATAATATGACATACCAGCTAGATCTACTGTCTCTATTATAACATGACATACCAGCTAGATCTACTGTTTCTATTATAATATGACAGACCAGCCCGAATCTACTGTCTCTGTATAATATGACCCAGATCCCAGCTAGTCTACTGTCTCTATTATGTTATGACAGACCAGCTAGATCTACTGTCTCTATTATAATATGACGGACCAGCTAGATCTGCTGTGCTCTATTATAATATGAAAGGAATTAATAGATCTACAGTCTCTATTATAATATGACTGAGCCAGCTAGATCTACTTGTGCTCTGTGCCAATATGAAACGAATAGCTAGATCTACAGTCTCTATTATATTATGACAGACCAGCTAGATCAACTGTCTCTATTATATTGCAATGTGCTTCGTCTACTGTCTCTATTATATTATAACATACCAGCTAGATCTACTGTCTCTATTATATTATGACAGACCAGCTAGATCAACTGTCTCTATTATATTATGACAGACCAGCTAGATCTACTGTCTCTATTATAATATGACAGACCAGCTAGATCTACTGTCTCTATTATATTATGACAGACCTGCTAGATCTACTGTCTCTATTGTATTATGACAGACCAGCTAGATGTACTGTATTAATTATATTATGACAGACCAGCTAGATCTACTGTCTCTATTATATTATGACAGACCAGCTAGATCTACTGTCTCTATTATATTATGACAGACCAGCTAGATCTACTGTCTCTATTATATTATGACAGACCAGCTAGATCTACTGTCTCTATTATATTATGACAGACCAGCTAGATCTACTGTCTCTATTATAATATGACAGACCAGCTAGATCTACTGTCTCTATTATATTATGACAGACCAGCTAGATCTACTGTCTCTATTATAATATGACAGACCAGCTAGATCTACTGTCTCTATTATAATATGACAGACCAGCTAGATCTACTGTCTCTATTATATTATGACAGACCAGCTAGATCTACTGTCTCTATTATATTATGACAGACCAGCTAGATCTACTGTCTCTATTATATTATGACAGACCAGCTAGATCTACTGTCTCTATTATATTATGACAGACCAGCTAGATCTACTGTCTCTATTATATTATGACAGACCAGCTAGATCTACTGTCTCTATTATATTATGACAGACCAGCTAGATCTACTGTCTCTATTATATTACGACAGACCAGGTAGATCTACTGTCTCTATTATATTATGACAGACTAGCTAGATCTACTGTCTCTATTATAATATGACAGACCAGCTAGATCTACTGTCTCTATTATATTATGACAGACCAGCTAGATCTACTGTCTCTATTATATTACGACAGACCAGCTAGATCTACTGTCTCTATTATATTATGACAGACCAGCTAGATCTACTGTCTCTATTATATTATGACAGACCAGCTAGATCTACTGTCTCTATTATATTATGACAGACCAGCTAGATCTACTGTCTCTATTATAATATGACAGACCAGCTAGATCTACTGTCTCTATTATATTATGACAGACCAGCTAGATCTACTGTCTCTATTATAATATGACAGATAAGCTAGATCTACTGTCTCTATTATAACATGACAGACCAGCTAGATCTACTGTCTCTATTATAATATGATGGACCAGCTAGATCAACTGTTTCTATTATATTATGACAGACCAGCTAGATCTACTGTCTCTATTATATTATGACATACCTGCTAGATCTACTGTCTCTATTGTATTATGACAGACCAGCTAGATGTACTATATTAATTATATTATGACAGACCAGCTAGATCTACTGTCTCTATTATATTATGACAGACCAGCTAGATCTACTGTCTCTATTATATTATGACAGACCAGCTAGATCTACTGTCTCTATTATATTATGACAGACCAGCTAGATCTACTGTCTCTATTATATTATGACAGACCAGCTAGATCTACTGTCTCTATTATAATATGACAGACCAGCTAGATCTACTGTCTCTATTATATTATGACAGACCAGCTAGATCTACTGTCTCTATTATAATATGACAGACCAGCTAGATCTACTGTCTCTATTATAATATGACAGACCAGCTAGATCTACTGTCTCTATTATAATATGACAGACCAGCTAGATCTACTGTCTCTATTATAATATGACAGACCAGCTAGATCTACTGTCTCTATTATAATATGACAGACCAGCTAGATCTACTGTCTCTATTATATTATGACAGACCAGCTAGATCTACTGTCTCTATTATAATATGACAGACCAGCTAGATCTACTGTCTCTATTATAATATGACAGACCAGCTAGATCTACTGTCTCTATTATAATATGACAGACCAGCTAGATCTACTGTCTCTATTATAATATGACAGACCAGCTAGATCTACTGTCTCTATTATAATATGACAGACCAGCTAGATCTACTGTCTCTATTATATTATGACAGACCAGCTAGATCAACTGTTTCTATTATATTATGACAGACCAGCTAGATCTACTGTCTCTATTATATTATGACATACCAGCTAGATCTACTGTCTCTATTATATTATGACAGACCAGCTAGATCTACTGTCTCTAATTATATTATGACAGACCAGCTAGATCTACTGTCTCTATTATAATATGACAGACCAGCTAGATCTCCTGTCTCAATTATAATATGACAGACCAGCCAGATCTACTGTCTCTATTATAATATGACAGACCAGCTAGATCTACTGTCTCTATTATATTATGACAGATCAGCTAGATCTACTGTCTCAATTATAATATGACAGACCAGCCAGAAATACTGTCTCTATTATATTATGACAGACCAGCTAGATCTACTGTCTCTATTATATTATGACAGACCAGCTAGATCTACTGTCTCTATTATATTATGACAGACCAGCTAGATCTACTGTCTCTATTATATTATGACAGACCAGCTAGATCTACTGTCTCTATTATAATATGACAGACCAGCTAGATCTACTGTCTCTATTATAATATGACAGACCAGCTAGATCTACTGTCTCTATTATAATATGACAGACCAGCTAGATCTACTGTCTCTATTATAATATGACAGACCAGCTAGATCTACTGTCTCTATTATAATATGACAGACCAGCTAGATCTACTGTCTCTATTATATTATGACAGACCAGCTAGATCTACTGTCTCTATTATAATATGACAGACCAGCTAGATCTACTGTCTCTATTATAATATGACAGACCAGCTAGATCTACTGTCTCTATTATAATATGACAGACCAGCTAGATCTACTGTCTCTATTATAATATGACAGACCAGCTAGATCTACTGTCTCTATTATATTATGACAGACCAGCTAGATCTACTGTCTCTATTATATTATGACAGACCAGCTAGATCTACTGTCTCTATTATATTATGACAGACCAGCTAGATCTACTGTCTCTATTATATTATGACAGACCAGCTAGATCTACTGTCTCTATTATAATATGACAGACCAGCTAGATCTACTGTCTCTATTATATTATGACATACCAGCTAGATCTACTGTCTCTATTGTATTATGAGAGACCAGCTAGATGTACTGTATTAATTATATTATGACAGACCAGCTAGATCTACTGTCTCTATTATAATATGACATACCAGCTAGATCTACTGTCTCTATTATATTATGACAGACCACCTAGATCTTCTGTCTCGATTATATTATGACAGACCAGCTAGATCTACTGTCTCTATTATAATATGACAGATTAGCTATATCTACTGTCTCTATTATAATATGACAGACCAGCTAGATCTACTGTGTCTATTATAATATGACATACCAGCTAGATCTACTGTTTCTATTATAATATGACAGATCAGCTAGATCTACTGTCTCTATTATATTATGACAGACCAGCTAGATCTACTGTCTCTATTATATTATGACAGACCAGCTAGATCTACTGTCTCTATTATAATATGACAGACCAGCTAGATCTACTGTCTCTATTATATTATGACAGACCTGCTAGATCTACTGTCTCTATTATATTATGACAGACCAGCTAGATCTACTGTCTCTATTATATTATGACAGACCAGCTAGATCTACTGTCTCTATTATATTATGACAGACCAGCTAGATCTACTGTCTCTATTATATTATGACAGACCAGCTAGATCTACTGTCTCTATTATATTATGACAGACCAGCTAGATCTACTGTATCTAATTATATTATGACAGACCAGCTAGATCTACTGTCTCTATTATATTATGACAGACCAGCTAGATCTACTGTCTCTATTATATTATGACAGACCAGCTAGATCTACTGTCTCTATTATATTATGACAGACCAGCTAGATCTACTGTCTCTATTATATTATGACAGACCAGCTAGATCTACTGTCTCTATTATAATATGACAGACCAGCTAGATCTACTGTCTCTATTATAATATGACAGACCAGCTAGATCTACTGTCTCTATTATAATATGACAGACCAGCTAGATCTACTGTCTCTATTATATTATGACAGACCAGCTAGATCTACTGTCTCTATTATATTATGACAGACCAGCTAGATCTACTGTCTCTATTATATTATGACAGACCAGCTAGATCTACTGTCTCTATTATATTATGACAGACCAGCTAGATCTACTGTCTCTATTATATTATGACAGACCAGCTAGATCTACTGTCTCTATTATAATATGACAGACCAGCTAGATCTACTGTCTCTATTATAATATGACAGACCAGCTAGATCTACTGTCTCTATTATAATATGACAGACCAGCTAGATCTACTGTCTCTATTATAATATGACCGACCAGCTAGATCTACTGTCTCTATTATAATATGACAGACCAGCTAGATCTACTGTCTCTATTATATTATGACCGACCAGCTAGATCTACTGTCTCTATTATAATATGACAGACCAGCTAGATCTACTGTCTCTATTATATTATGACAGACCTGCTAGATCTAATGTCTTTATTATAATATGACAGACCAGCTAGATCTACTGTCTCTATTATATTATGACAGACCAGCTAGATCAACTGTCTCTATTATATTATGACAGACCAGCTAGATCAACTGTTTCTATTATATTATGACAGACCAGCTAGATCTACTGTCTCTATTATATTATGACATACCTGCTAGATCTACTGTCTCTATTGTATTATGACAGACCAGCTAGATGTACTGTATTAATTATATTATGACAGACCAGCTAGATCTACTGTCTCTATTATATTATGACAGACCAGCTAGATCTACTGTCTCTATTATAATATGACAGACCAGCTAGATCTACTGTCTCTATTATAATATGACATACCAGCTAGATCTACTGTCTCTATTATAATATGACATACCAGCTAGATCTACTGTTTCTATTATAATATGACAGACCAGCTAGATCTACTGTCTCTATTATAATATGACAGACCAGCTAGATCTACTGTCTCTATTATATTATGACAGACCAGCTAGATCTACTGTCTCTATTATAATATGACGGACCAGCTAGATCTACTGTCTCTATTATAATATGACAGACCAGCTAGATCTACAGTCTCTATTATAATATGACAGACCAGCTAGATCTACTGTCTCTATTATAATATGACAGACCAGCTAGATCTACAGTCTCTATTATATTATGACAGACCAGCTAGATCTACTGTCTCTATTATATTATGACAGACCAGCTAGATCTACTGTCTCTATTATATTATGACAGACCAGCTAGATCTACTGTCTCTATTATATTATGACAGACCAGCTAGATCTACTGTCTCTATTATATTATGACAGACCAGCTAGATCTACTGTCTCTATTATATTATGACAGACCAGCTAGATCTACTGTCTCTATTATATTATGACAGACCAGCTAGATCTACTGTCTCTATTATATTATGACAGACCAGCTAGATCTACTGTCTCTAATTATATTATGACAGACCAGCTAGATCTACTGTCTCTATTATATTATGACAGACCAGCTAGATCTACTGTCTCTATTATATTATGACAGACCAGCTAGATCTACTGTCTCTATTATATTATGACAGACCAGCTAGATCTACTGTCTCTATTATATTATGACAGACCAGCTAGATCTACTGTCTCTATTATAATATGACAGACCAGCTAGATCTACTGTCTCTATTATAATATGACAGACCAGCTAGATCTACTGTCTCTATTATATTATGACAGACCAGCTAGATCTACTGTCTCTATTATATTATGACAGACCAGCTAGATCTACTGTCTCTATTATATTATGACAGACCAGCTAGATCTACTGTCTCTATTATAATATGACAGACCAGCTAGATCTACTGTCTCTATTATAATATGACAGACCAGCTAGATCTACTGTCTCTATTATATTATGACAGACCAGCTAGATCTACTGTCTCTATTATATTATGACAGACCAGCTAGATCTACTGTCTCTATTATATTATGACAGACCAGCTAGATCTACTGTCTCTATTATATTATGACAGACCAGCTAGATCTACTGTCTCTATTATATTATGACAGACCAGCTAGATCTACTGTCTCTATTATATTATGACAGACCAGCTAGATCTACTGTCTCTATTATATTATGACAGACCAGCTAGATCTACTGTCTCTATTATATTATGACAGACCAGCTAGATCTACTGTCTCTATTATATTATGACAGACCAGCTAGATCTACTGTCTCTATTATATTATGACAGACCAGCTAGATCTACTGTCTCTATTATATTATGACAGACCAGCTAGATCTACTGTCTCTATTATAATATGACAGACCAGCTAGATCTACTGTCTCTATTATAATATGACAGACCAGCTAGATCTACTGTCTCTATTATATTATGACAGACCAGCTAGATCTACTGTCTCTATTATAATATGACAGACCAGCTAGATCTACTGTCTCTATTATAATATGACAGACCAGCTAGATCTACTGTCTCTATTATATTATGACAGACCAGCTAGATCTACTGTCTCTATTATATTATGACAGACCAGCTAGATCTACTGTCTCTATTATATTATGACAGACCAGCTAGATCTACTGTCTCTATTATATTATGACAGACCAGCTAGATCTACTGTCTCTATTATATTATGACAGACCAGCTAGATCTACTGTCTCTATTATATTATGACAGACCAGCTAGATCTACTGTCTCTATTATATTATGACAGACCAGCTAGATCTACTGTCTCTATTATATTATGACAGACCAGCTAGATCTACTGTCTCTATTATATTATGACAGACCAGCTAGATCTACTGTCTCTATTATATTATGACAGACCAGCTAGATCTACTGTCTCTATTATAATATGACAGACCAGCTAGATCTACTGTCTCTATTATAATATGACAGACCAGCTAGATCTACTGTCTCTATTATAATATGACAGACCAGCTAGATCTACTGTCTCTATTATATTATGACAGACCAGCTAGATCTACTGTCTCTATTATAATATGACAGACCAGCTAGATCTACTGTCTCTATTATATTATGACAGACCAGCTAGATCTACTGTCTCTATTATATTATGACAGACCAGCTAGATCTACTGTCTCTATTATATTATGACAGACCAGCTAGATCTACTGTCTCTATTATATTATGACAGACCAGCTAGATCTACTGTCTCTATTATATTATGACAGACCAGCTAGATCTACTGTCTCTATTATATTATGACAGACCAGCTAGATCTACTGTCTCTATTATATTATGACAGACCAGCTAGATCTACTGTCTCTATTATATTATGACAGACCAGCTAGATCTACTGTCTCTATTATATTATGACAGACCAGCTAGATCTACTGTCTCTATTATAATATGACAGACCAGCTAGATCTACTGTCTCTATTATAATATGACAGACCAGCTAGATCTACTGTCTCTATTATAATATGACAGACCAGCTAGATCTACTGTCTCTATTATATTATGACAGACCAGCTAGATCTACTGTCTCTATTATATTATGACAGACCAGCTAGATCTACTGTCTCTATTATATTATGACAGACCAGCTAGATCTACTGTCTCTATTATATTATGACAGACCAGCTAGATCTACTGTCTCTATTATATTATGACAGACCAGCTAGATCTACTGTCTCTATTATATTATGACAGACCAGCTAGATCTACTGTCTCTATTATAATATGACAGACCAGCTAGATCTACTGTCTCTATTATAATATGACAGACCAGCTAGATCTACTGTCTCTATTATAATATGACAGACCAGCTAGATCTACTGTCTCTATTATAATATGACAGACCAGCTAGATCTACTGTCTCTATTATAATATGACAGACCAGCTAGATCTACTGTCTCTATTATAATATGACAGACCAGCTAGATCTACTGTCACTATTATAATATGACAGACCTGCTAGATCTAATGTCTTTATTATAATATGACAGACCAGCTAGATCTACTGTCTCTATTATATTATGACAGACCAGCTAGATCTACTGTCTCTATTATATTATGACAGACCAGCTAGATCTACTGTCTCTATTATATTATGACAGACCAGCTAGATCTACTGTCTCTATTATAATATGACAGACCAGCTAGATCTACTGTCTCTATTATATTATGACAGACCAGCTAGATCTACTGTCTCTATTGTATTTTGACAGACAAGCTCGATCTACTGTCTCTATTATAATATGACAGACCAGCTAGATCTACTGTCTCTATTATAATATGACAGACCAGCTAGATCTACTGTCTCTATTATAATATGACAGACCAGCTAGATCTACTGTCTCTATTATAATATGACAGACCAGCTAGATCTACTGTCTCTATTATAATATGACAGACCAGCTAGATCTACTGTCTCTATTATAATATGACAGACCAGCTAGATCTACTGTCTCTATTATATTATGACAGACCAGCTAGATCTACTGTCTCTATTATAATATGACAGACCAGCTAGATCTACTGTCTCTATTATAATATGACAGACCAGCTAGATCTACTGTCTCTATTATAATATGACAGACCAGCTAGATCTACTGTCTCTATTATATTATGACAGACCAGCTAGATCTACTGTCTCTATTATATTATGACAGACCAGCTAGATCTACTGTCTCTATTATATTATGACAGACCAGCTAGATCTACTGTCTCTATTATATTATGACAGACCAGCTAGATCTACTGTCTCTATTATATTATGACAGACCAGCTAGATCTACTGTCTCTATTATATTATGACAGACCAGCTAGATCTACTGTCTCTATTATATTATGACAGACCAGCTAGATCTACTGTCTCTATTATATTATGACAGACCAGCTAGATCTACTGTCTCTATTATATTATGACAGACCAGCTAGATCTACTGTCTCTAATTATATTATGACAGACCAGCTAGATCTACTGTCTCTATTATATTATGACAGACCAGCTAGATCTACTGTCTCTATTATATTATGACAGACCAGCTAGATCTACTGTCTCTATTATATTATGACAGACCAGCTAGATCTACTGTCTCTATTATATTATGACAGACCAGCTAGATCTACTGTCTCTATTATATTATGACAGACCAGCTAGATCTACTGTCTCTATTATAATATGACAGACCAGCTAGATCTACTGTCTCTATTATATTATGACAGACCAGCTAGATCTACTGTCTCTATTATATTATGACAGACCAGCTAGATCTACTGTCTCTATTATATTATGACAGACCAGCTAGATCTACTGTCTCTATTATATTATGACAGACCAGCTAGATCTACTGTCTCTATTATATTATGACAGACCAGCTAGATCTACTGTCTCTATTATATTATGACAGACCAGCTAGATCTACTGTCTCTATTATAATATGACAGACCAGCTAGATCTACTGTCTCTATTATAATATGACAGACCAGCTAGATCTACTGTCTCTATTATAATATGACAGACCAGCTAGATCTACTGTCTCTATTATAATATGACAGACCAGCTAGATCTACTGTCTCTATTATAATATGACAGACCAGCTAGATCTACTGTCTCTATTATAATATGACAGACCAGCTAGATCTACTGTCTCTATTATATTATGACAGACCAGCTAGATCTACTGTCTCTATTATAATATGACAGACCAGCTAGATCTACTGTCTCTATTATATTATGACAGACCAGCTAGATCTACTGTCTCTATTATATTATGACAGACCAGCTAGATCTACTGTCTCTATTATATTATGACAGACCAGCTAGATCTACTGTCTCTATTATATTATGACAGACCAGCTAGATCTACTGTCTCTAATTATATTATGACAGACCAGCTAGATCTACTGTCTCTATTATATTATGACAGACCAGCTAGATCTACTGTCTCTATTATATTATGACAGACCAGCTAGATCTACTGTCTCTATTATATTATGACAGACCAGCTAGATCTACTGTCTCTATTATATTATGACAGACCAGCTAGATCTACTGTCTCTATTATAATATGACAGACCAGCTAGATCTACTGTCTCTATTATAATATGACAGACCAGCTAGATCTACTGTCTCTATTATAATATGACAGACCAGCTAGATCTACTGTCTCTATTATATTATGACAGACCAGCTAGATCTACTGTCTCTATTATATTATGACAGACCAGCTAGATCTACTGTCTCTATTATATTATGACAGACCAGCTAGATCTACTGTCTCTATTATATTATGACAGACCAGCTAGATCTACTGTCTCTATTATATTATGACAGACCAGCTAGATCTACTGTCTCTATTATAATATGACAGACCAGCTAGATCTACTGTCTCTATTATAATATGACAGACCAGCTAGATCTACTGTCTCTATTATAATATGACAGACCAGCTAGATCTACTGTCTCTATTATAATATGACAGACCAGCTAGATCTACTGTCTCTATTATAATATGACAGACCAGCTAGATCTACTGTCTCTATTATAATATGACAGACCAGCTAGATCTACTGTCTCTATTATAATATGACAGACCAGCTAGATCTACTGTCTCTATTATATTATGACAGACCAGCTAGATCTACTGTCTCTATTATAATATGACAGACCAGCTAGATCTACTGTCTCTATTATATTATGACAGACCAGCTAGATCTACTGTCTCTATTATATTATGACAGACCAGCTAGATCTACTGTCTCTATTATATTATGACAGACCAGCTAGATCTACTGTCTCTATTATATTATGACAGACCAGCTAGATCTACTGTCTCTATTATATTATGACAGACCAGCTAGATCTACTGTCTCTATTATATTATGACAGACCAGCTAGATCTACTGTCTCTATTATATTATGACAGACCAGCTAGATCTACTGTCTCTATTATAATATGACAGACCAGCTAGATCTACTGTCTCTATTATAATATGACAGACCAGCTAGATCTACTGTCTCTATTATAATATGACAGACCAGCTAGATCTACTGTCTCTATTATAATATGACAGACCAGCTAGATCTACTGTCTCTATTATAATATGACAGACCAGCTAGATCTACTGTCTCTATTATATTATGACAGACCAGCTAGATCTACTGTCTCTATTATAATATGACAGACCAGCTAGATCTACTGTCTCTATTATAATATGACAGACCAGCTAGATCTACTGTCTCTATTATATTATGACAGACCAGCTAGATCTACTGTCTCTATTATAATATGACAGACCAGCTAGATCTACTGTCTCTATTATATTATGACAGACCAGCTAGATCTACTGTCTCTATTATATTATGACAGACCAGCTAGATCTACTGTCTCTATTATATTATGACAGACCAGCTAGATCTACTGTCTCTATTATATTATGACAGACCAGCTAGATCTACTGTCTCTATTATATTATGACAGACCAGCTAGATCTACTGTCTCTATTATATTATGACAGACCAGCTAGATCTACTGTCTCTATTATATTATGACAGACCAGCTAGATCTACTGTCTCTATTATAATATGACAGACCAGCTAGATCTACTGTCTCTATTATATTATGACAGACCAGCTAGATCTACTGTCTCTATTATATTATGACAGACCAGCTAGATCTACTGTCTCTATTATATTATGACAGACCAGCTAGATCTACTGTCTCTATTATATTATGACAGACCAGCTAGATCTACTGTCTCTATTATATTATGACAGACCAGCTAGATCTACTGTCTCTATTATAATATGACAGACCAGCTAGATCTACTGTCTCTATTATAATATGACAGACCAGCTAGATCTACTGTCTCTATTATAATATGACAGACCAGCTAGATCTACTGTCTCTATTATAATATGACAGACCAGCTAGATCTACTGTCTCTATTATAATATGACAGACCAGCTAGATCTACTGTCTCTATTATAATATGACCGACCATCTAGATCTACTGTCTCTATTATAATATGACAGACCAGCTAGATGTACTGTCTCTATTATATTAAGACAGACCAGCTAGATCTATTGTCTCTATTATAATATGACAGACCAGCTAGATCAACTGTCTCTATTATATTATGACAGACCAGCTAGATCTACTGTCTCTATTATATTATGACAGACCAGCTAGATCTACTGTCTCTATTATATTATGACAGACCAGCTAGATCTACTGTCTCTATTATATTATGACAGACCAGCTAGATCTACTGTCTCTATTATATTATGACAGACCAGCTAGATCTACTGTCTCTATTATATTATGACAGACCAGCTAGATCTACTGTCTCTATTATATTATGACAGACCAGCTAGATCTACTGTCTCTATTATATTATGACAGACCAGCTAGATCTACTGTCTCTATTATATTATGACAGACCAGCTAGATCTACTGTCTCTATTATAATATGACAGACCAGCTAGATCTACTGTCTCTATTATAATATGACAGACCAGCTAGATCTACTGTCTCTATTATAATATGACAGACCAGCTAGATCTACTGTCTCTATTATATTATGACAGACCAGCTAGATCTACTGTCTCTATTATATTATGACAGACCAGCTAGATCTACTGTCTCTATTATATTATGACAGACCAGCTAGATCTACTGTCTCTATTATATTATGACAGACCAGCTAGATCTACTGTCTCTATTATATTATGACAGACCAGCTAGATCTACTGTCTCTATTATATTATGACAGACCAGCTAGATCTACTGTCTCTATTATAATATGACAGACCAGCTAGATCTACTGTCTCTATTATATTATGACAGACCAGCTAGATCTACTGTCTCTATTATAATATGACAGACCAGCTAGATCTACTGTCTCTATTTTAATATGACAGACTAGCTAGATCTACTGTCTCTATTATAATATGACAGACCAACCTGATCTACTGTCTCGATGATAATATGACAGACCAGCTAGATCTACTGTCTCTATTATATTATGACAGACCAGCTAGATCTACTGTCTCTATTATAATATGACAGACCAGCTAGATCTACTGTCTCTATTATATTATGACAGACCAGCTAGATCTACTGTCTCTATTATATTATGACAGACCAGCTAGATCTACTGTCTCTATTATATTATGACAGACCAGCTAGATCTACTGTCTCTATTATATTATGACAGACCAGCTAGATCTACTGTCTCTATTGTATTATGACAGACCAGCTAGATGTACTGTATTAATTATATTATGACAGACCAGCTAGATCTACTGTCTCTATTATATTATGACAGACCAGCTAGATCTACTGTCTCTATTATATTATGACAGACCAGCTAGATCTACTGTCTCTATTATAATATGACAGACCAGCTAGATCTACTGTCTCTATTATAATATGACAGACCAGCTAGATCTACTGTCTCTATTATAATATGACAGACCAGCTAGATCTACTGTCTCTATTATAATATGACAGACCAGCTAGATCTACTGTCTCTATTATATTATGACAGACCAGCTAGATCTACTGTCTCTATTATAATATGACAGACCAGCTAGATCTACTGTCTCTATTATAATATGACAGACCAGCTAGATCTACTGTCTCTATTATAATATGACAGACCAGCTAGATCTACTGTCTCTATTATAATATGACAGACCAGCTAGATCTACTGTCTCTATTATATTATGACAGACCAGCTAGATCTACTGTCTCTATTATATTATGACAGACCAGCTAGATCTACTGTCTCTATTATATTATGACAGACCAGCTAGATCTACTGTCTCTATTATATTATGACAGACCAGCTAGATCTACTGTCTCTATTATATTATGACAGACCAGCTAGATCTACTGTCTCTATTATATTATGACAGACCAGCTAGATCTACTGTCTCTATTATATTATGACAGACCAGCTAGATCTACTGTCTCTATTATATTATGACAGACCAGCTAGATCTACTGTCTCTATTATATTATGACAGACCAGCTAGATCTACTGTCTCTATTATATTATGACAGACCAGCTAGATCTACTGTCTCTATTATATTATGACAGACCAGCTAGATCTACTGTCTCTATTATATTATGACAGACCAGCTAGATCTAATGTCTCTATTATATTATGACATACCAGCTAGATCTACTGTCTCTATTATAATATGACAGACCAGCTAGATCTACTGTCTCTATTATATTATGACAGACCAGCTAGATCTACTGTCTCTATTATAATATGACAGACCAGCTAGATCTACTGTCTCTATTATAATATGACAGACCAGCTAGATCTACTGTCTCTATTATAATATGACAGACCAGCTAGATCTACTGTCTCTATTATATTATGACAGACCAGCTAGATCTACTGTCTCTATTATATTATGACAGACCAGCTAGATCTACTGTCTCTATTATATTATGACAGACCAGCTAGATCTACTGTCTCTATTATATTATGACAGACCAGCTAGATCTACTGTCTCTATTATATTATGACAGACCAGCTAGATCTACTGTCTCTATTATATTATGACAGACCAGCTAGATCTACTGTCTCTATTATATTATGACAGACCAGCTAGATCTACTGTCTCTATTATATTATGACAGACCAGCTAGATCTACTGTCTCTATTATATTATGACAGACCAGCTAGATCTACTGTCTCTATTATATTATGACAGACCAGCTAGATCTACTGTCTCTATTATATTATGACAGACCAGCTAGATCTACTGTCTCTATTATATTACGACAGACCAGGTAGATCTACTGTCTCTATTATATTATGACAGACTAGCTAGATCTACTGTCTCTATTATAATATGACAGACCAGCTAGATCTACTGTCTCTATTATATTATGACAGACCAGCTAGATCTACTGTCTCTATTATATTACGACAGACCAGCTAGATCTACTGTCTCTATTATATTATGACAGACCAGCTAGATCTACTGTCTCTATTATATTATGACAGACCAGCTAGATCTACTGTCTCTATTATATTATGACAGACCAGCTAGATCTACTGTCTCTATTATATTATGACAGACCAGCTAGATCTACTGTCTCTATTATATTATGACAGACCAGCTAGATCTACTGTCTCTATTATAATATGACAGACCAGCTAGATCTACTGTCTCTATTATATTATGACAGACCAGCTAGATCTACTGTCTCTATTATATTATGACAGACCAGCTAGATCTACTGTCTCTATTATATTATGACAGACCAGCTAGATCTACTGTCTCTATTATATTATGACAGACCAGCTAGATCTACTGTCTCTATTATATTATGACAGACCAGCTAGATCTACTGTCTCTATTATATTATGACAGACCAGCTAGATCTACTGTCTCTATTATATTATGACAGACCAGCTAGATCTACTGTCTCTATTATAATATGACAGACCAGCTAGATCTACTGTCTCTATTATATTATGACAGACCAGCTAGATCTACTGTCTCTATTATATTATGACAGACCAGCTAGATCTACTGTCTCTATTATATTATGACAGACCAGCTAGATCTACTGTCTCTATTATATTATGACAGACCAGCTAGATCTACTGTCTCTATTATATTATGACAGACCAGCTAGATCTACTGTCTCTATTATATTATGACAGACCAGCTAGATCTACTGTCTCTATTATATTATGACAGACCAGCTAGATCTACTGTCTCTATTATATTATGACAGACCAGCTAGATCTACTGTCTCTATTATAATATGACAGACCAGCTAGATCTACTGTCTCTATTATAATATGACAGACCAGCTAGATCTACTGTCTCTATTATAATATGACAGACCAGCTAGATCTACTGTCTCTATTATATTATGACAGACCAGCTAGATCTACTGTCTCTATTATATTATGACAGACCAGCTAGATCTACTGTCTCTATTATATTATGACAGACCAGCTAGATCTACTGTCTCTATTATAATATGACAGACCAGCTAGATCTACTGTCTCTATTATATTATGACAGACCAGCTAGATCTACTGTCTCTATTATAATATGACAGACCAGCTAGATCTACTGTCTCTATTATATTATGACAGACCAGCTAGATCTACTGTCTCTATTATATTATGACAGACCAGCTAGATCTACTGTCTCTATTATATTATGACAGACCAGCTAGATCTACTGTCTCTATTATATTATGACAGACCAGCTAGATCTACTGTCTCTATTATATTATGACAGACCAGCTAGATCTACTGTCTCTATTATATTATGACAGACCAGCTAGATCTACTGTCTCTATTATATTATGACAGACCAGCTAGATCTACTGTCTCTATTATATTATGACAGACCAGCTAGATCTACTGTCTCTATTATATTATGACAGACCAGCTAGATCTACTGTCTCTATTATATTATGACAGACCAGCTAGATCTACTGTCTCTATTATATTATGACAGACCAGCTAGATCTACTGTCTCTATTATATTATGACAGACCAGCTAGATCTACTGTCTCTATTATATTATGACAGACCAGCTAGATCTACTGTCTCTATTATATTATGACAGACCAGCTAGATCTACTGTCTCTATTATATTATGACAGACCAGCTAGATCTACTGTCTCTATTATATTATGACAGACCAGCTAGATCTACTGTCTCTATTATATTATGACAGACCAGCTAGATCTACTGTCTCTATTATATTATGACAGACCAGCTAGATCTACTGTCTCTATTATATTATGACAGACCAGCTAGATCTACTGTCTCTATTATATTATGACAGACCAGCTAGATCTACTGTCTCTATTATATTATGACAGACCAGCTAGATCTACTGTCTCTATTATATTATGACAGACCAGCTAGATCTACTGTCTCTATTATAATATGACAGACCAGCTAGATCTACTGTCTCTATTATAATATGACAGACCAGCTAGATCTACTGTCTCTATTATATTATGACAGACCAGCTAGATCTACTGTCTCTATTATATTATGACAGACCAGCTAGATCTACTGTCTCTATTATATTATGACAGACCAGCTAGATCTACTGTCTCTATTATATTATGACAGACCAGCTAGATCTACTGTCTCTATTATATTATGACAGACCAGCTAGATCTACTGTCTCTATTATATTATGACAGACCAGCTAGATCTACTGTCTCTATTATATTATGACAGACCAGCTAGATCTACTGTCTCTATTATATTATGACAGACCAGCTAGATCTACTGTCTCTATTATAATATGACAGACCAGCTAGATCTACTGTCTCTATTATATTATGACAGACCAGCTAGATCTACTGTCTCTATTATATTATGACAGACCAGCTAGATCTACTGTCTCTATTATATTATGACAGACCAGCTAGATCTACTGTCTCTATTATATTATGACAGACCAGCTAGATCTACTGTCTCTATTATATTATGACAGACCAGCTAGATCTACTGTCTCTATTATAATATGACAGACCAGCTAGATCTACTGTCTCTATTATATTATGACAGACCAGCTAGATCTACTGTCTCTATTATAATATGACAGACCAGCTAGATCTACTGTCTCTATTATAATATGACAGACCAGCTAGATCTACTGTCTCTATTATAATATGACAGACCAGCTAGATCTACTGTCTCTATTATATTATGACAGACCAGCTAGATCTACTGTCTCTATTATATTATGACAGACCAGCTAGATCTACTGTCTCTATTATATTATGACAGACCAGCTAGATCTACTGTCTCTATTATATTATGACAGACCAGCTAGATCTACTGTCTCTATTATATTATGACAGACCAGCTAGATCTACTGTCTCTATTATATTATGACAGACCAGCTAGATCTACTGTCTCTATTATATTATGACAGACCAGCTAGATCTACTGTCTCTATTATATTATGACAGACCAGCTAGATCTACTGTCTCTATTATAATATGACAGACCAGCTAGATCTACTGTCTCTATTATATTATGACAGACCAGCTAGATCTACTGTCTCTATTATAATATGACAGACCAGCTAGATCTACTGTCTCTATTATATTATGACAGACCAGCTAGATCTACTGTCTCTATTATATTATGACAGACCAGCTAGATCTACTGTCTCTATTATATTATGACAGACCAGCTAGATCTACTGTCTCTATTATAATATGACAGACCAGCTAGATCTACTGTCTCTATTATATTATGACAGACCAGCTAGATCTACTGTCTCTATTATAATATGACAGACCAGCTAGATCTACTGTCTCTATTATATTATGACAGACCAGCTAGATCTACTGTCTCTATTATATTATGACAGACCAGCTAGATCTACTGTCTCTATTATATTATGACAGACCAGCTAGATCTACTGTCTCTATTATATTATGACAGACCAGCTAGATCTACTGTCTCTATTATATTATGACAGACCAGCTAGATCTACTGTCTCTATTATATTATGACAGACCAGCTAGATCTACTGTCTCTATTATATTATGACAGACCAGCTAGATCTACTGTCTCTATTATATTATGACAGACCAGCTAGATCTACTGTCTCTATTATATTATGACAGACCAGCTAGATCTACTGTCTCTATTATATTATGACAGACCAGCTAGATCTACTGTCTCTATTATATTATGACAGACCAGCTAGATCTACTGTCTCTATTATATTATGACAGACCAGCTAGATCTACTGTCTCTATTATATTATGACAGACCAGCTAGATCTACTGTCTCTATTATATTATGACAGACCAGCTAGATCTACTGTCTCTATTATATTATGACAGACCAGCTAGATCTACTGTCTCTATTATATTATGACAGACCAGCTAGATCTACTGTCTCTATTATATTATGACAGACCAGCTAGATCTACTGTCTCTATTATAATATGACAGACCAGCTAGATCTACTGTCTCTATTATAATATGACAGACCAGCTAGATCTACTGTCTCTATTATAATATGACAGACCAGCTAGATCTACTGTCTCTATTATAATATGACAGACCAGCTAGATCTACTGTCTCTATTATATTATGACAGACCAGCTAGATCTACTGTCTCTATTATATTATGACAGACCAGCTAGATCTACTGTCTCTATTATATTATGACAGACCAGCTAGATCTACTGTCTCTATTATATTATGACAGACCAGCTAGATCTACTGTCTCTATTATATTATGACAGACCAGCTAGATCTACTGTCTCTATTATATTATGACAGACCAGCTAGATCTACTGTCTCTATTATATTATGACAGACCAGCTAGATCTACTGTCTCTATTATATTATGACAGACCAGCTAGATCTACTGTCTCTATTATATTATGACAGACCAGCTAGATCTACTGTCTCTATTATATTATGACAGACCAGCTAGATCTACTGTCTCTATTATATTATGACAGACCAGCTAGATCTACTGTCTCTATTATATTATGACAGACCAGCTAGATCTACTGTCTCTATTATATTATGACAGACCAGCTAGATCTACTGTCTCTATTATATTATGACAGACCAGCTAGATCTACTGTCTCTATTATATTATGACAGACCAGCTAGATCTACTGTCTCTATTATATTATGACAGACCAGCTAGATCTACTGTCTCTATTATATTATGACAGACCAGCTAGATCTACTGTCTCTATTATATTATGACAGACCAGCTAGATCTACTGTCTCTATTATATTATGACAGACCAGCTAGATCTACTGTCTCTATTATATTATGACAGACCAGCTAGATCTACTGTCTCTATTATATTATGACAGACCAGCTAGATCTACTGTCTCTATTATATTATGACAGACCAGCTAGATCTACTGTCTCTATTATATTATGACAGACCAGCTAGATCTACTGTCTCTATTATATTATGACAGACCAGCTAGATCTACTGTCTCTATTATATTATGACAGACCAGCTAGATCTACTGTCTCTATTATATTATGACAGACCAGCTAGATCTACTGTCTCTATTATATTATGACAGACCAGCTAGATCTACTGTCTCTATTATATTATGACAGACCAGCTAGATCTACTGTCTCTATTATATTATGACAGACCAGCTAGATCTACTGTCTCTATTATATTATGACAGACCAGCTAGATCTACTGTCTCTATTATATTATGACAGACCAGCTAGATCTACTGTCTCTATTATATTATGACAGACCAGCTAGATCTACTGTCTCTATTATATTATGACAGACCAGCTAGATCTACTGTCTCTATTATATTATGACAGACCAGCTAGATCTACTGTCTCTATTATATTATGACAGACCAGCTAGATCTACTGTCTCTATTATATTATGACAGACCAGCTAGATCTACTGTCTCTATTATAATATGACAGACCAGCTAGATCTACTGTCTCTATTATATTATGACAGACCAGCTAGATCTACTGTCTCTATTATATTATGACAGACCAGCTAGATCTACTGTCTCTATTATATTATGACAGACCAGCTAGATCTACTGTCTCTATTATATTATGACAGACCAGCTAGATCTACTGTCTCTATTATAATATGACAGACCAGCTAGATCTACTGTCTCTATTATATTATGACAGACCAGCTAGATCTACTGTCTCTATTATATTATGACAGACCAGCTAGATCTACTGTCTCTATTATATTATGACAGACCAGCTAGATCTACTGTCTCTATTATATTATGACAGACCAGCTAGATCTACTGTCTCTATTATATTATGACAGACCAGCTAGATCTACTGTCTCTATTATATTATGACAGACCAGCTAGATCTACTGTCTCTATTATATTATGACAGACCAGCTAGATCTACTGTCTCTATTATAATATGACAGACCAGCTAGATCTACTGTCTCTATTATATTATGACAGACCAGCTAGATCTACTGTCTCTATTATATTATGACAGACCAGCTAGATCTACTGTCTCTATTATATTATGACAGACCAGCTAGATCTACTGTCTCTATTATATTATGACAGACCAGCTAGATCTACTGTCTCTATTATATTATGACAGACCAGCTAGATCTACTGTCTCTATTATATTATGACAGACCAGCTAGATCTACTGTCTCTATTATATTATGACAGACCAGCTAGATCTACTGTCTCTATTATATTATGACAGACCAGCTAGATCTACTGTCTCTATTATATTATGACAGACCAGCTAGATCTACTGTCTCTATTATATTATGACAGACCAGCTAGATCTACTGTCTCTATTATATTATGACAGACCAGCTAGATCTACTGTCTCTATTATATTATGACAGACCAGCTAGATCTACTGTCTCTATTATATTATGACAGACCAGCTAGATCTACTGTCTCTATTATATTATGACAGACCAGCTAGATCTACTGTCTCTATTATATTATGACAGACCAGCTAGATCTACTGTCTCTATTATATTATGACAGACCAGCTAGATCTACTGTCTCTATTATATTATGACAGACCAGCTAGATCTACTGTCTCTATTATATTATGACAGACCAGCTAGATCTACTGTCTCTATTATATTATGACAGACCAGCTAGATCTACTGTCTCTATTATATTATGACAGACCAGCTAGATCTACTGTCTCTATTATATTATGACAGACCAGCTAGATCTACTGTCTCTATTATATTATGACAGACCAGCTAGATCTACTGTCTCTATTATATTATGACAGACCAGCTAGATCTACTGTCTCTATTATATTATGACAGACCAGCTAGATCTACTGTCTCTATTATATTATGACAGACCAGCTAGATCTACTGTCTCTATTATAATATGACAGACCAGCTAGATCTACTGTCTCTATTATATTATGACAGACCAGCTAGATCTACTGTCTCTATTATATTATGACAGACCAGCTAGATCTACTGTCTCTATTATATTATGACAGACCAGCTAGATCTACTGTCTCTATTATATTATGACAGACCAGCTAGATCTACTGTCTCTATTATATTATGACAGACCAGCTAGATCTACTGTCTCTATTATATTATGACAGACCAGCTAGATCTACTGTCTCTATTATATTATGACAGACCAGCTAGATCTACTGTCTCTATTATATTATGACAGACCAGCTAGATCTACTGTCTCTATTATATTATGACAGACCAGCTAGATCTACTGTCTCTATTATATTATGACAGACCAGCTAGATCTACTGTCTCTATTATATTATGACAGACCAGCTAGATCTACTGTCTCTATTATATTATGACAGACCAGCTAGATCTACTGTCTCTATTATATTATGACAGACCAGCTAGATCTACTGTCTCTATTATATTATGACAGACCAGCTAGATCTACTGTCTCTATTATATTATGACAGACCAGCTAGATCTACTGTCTCTATTATATTATGACAGACCAGCTAGATCTACTGTCTCTATTATATTATGACAGACCAGCTAGATCTACTGTCTCTATTATAATATGACAGACCAGCTAGATCTACTGTCTCTATTATATTATGACAGACCAGCTAGATCTACTGTCTCTATTATATTATGACAGACCAGCTAGATCTACTGTCTCTATTATATTATGACAGACCAGCTAGATCTACTGTCTCTATTATAATATGACAGACCAGCTAGATCTACTGTCTCTATTATAATATGACAGACCAGCTAGATCTACTGTCTCTATTATATTATGACAGACCAGCTAGATCTACTGTCTCTATTATATTATGACAGACCAGCTAGATCTACTGTCTCTATTATATTATGACAGACCAGCTAGATCTACTGTCTCTATTATATTATGACAGACCAGCTAGATCTACTGTCTCTATTATATTATGACAGACCAGCTAGATCTACTGTCTCTATTATATTATGACAGACCAGCTAGATCTACTGTCTCTATTATATTATGACAGACCAGCTAGATCTACTGTCTCTATTATATTATGACAGACCAGCTAGATCTACTGTCTCTATTATATTATGACAGACCAGCTAGATCTACTGTCTCTATTATATTATGACAGACCAGCTAGATCTACTGTCTCTATTATATTATGACAGACCAGCTAGATCTACTGTCTCTATTATATTATGACAGACCAGCTAGATCTACTGTCTCTATTATATTATGACAGACCAGCTAGATCTACTGTCTCTATTATATTATGACAGACCAGCTAGATCTACTGTCTCTATTATAATATGACAGACCAGCTAGATCTACTGTCTCTATTATATTATGACAGACCAGCTAGATCTACTGTCTCTATTATATTATGACAGACCAGCTAGATCTACTGTCTCTATTATATTATGACAGACCAGCTAGATCTACTGTCTCTATTATATTATGACAGACCAGCTAGATCTACTGTCTCTATTATATTATGACAGACCAGCTAGATCTACTGTCTCTATTATATTATGACAGACCAGCTAGATCTACTGTCTCTATTATATTATGACAGACCAGCTAGATCTACTGTCTCTATTATATTATGACAGACCAGCTAGATCTACTGTCTCTATTATATTATGACAGACCAGCTAGATCTACTGTCTCTATTATATTATGACAGACCAGCTAGATCTACTGTCTCTATTATATTATGACAGACCAGCTAGATCTACTGTCTCTATTATAATATGACAGACCAGCTAGATCTACTGTCTCTATTATATTATGACAGACCAGCTAGATCTACTGTCTCTATTATATTATGACAGACCAGCTAGATCTACTGTCTCTATTATATTATGACAGACCAGCTAGATCTACTGTCTCTATTATATTATGACAGACCAGCTAGATCTACTGTCTCTATTATATTATGACAGACCAGCTAGATCTACTGTCTCTATTATAATATGACAGACCAGCTAGATCTACTGTCTCTATTATATTATGACAGACCAGCTAGATCTACTGTCTCTATTATATTATGACAGACCAGCTAGATCTACTGTCTCTATTATATTATGACAGACCAGCTAGATCTACTGTCTCTATTATATTATGACAGACCAGCTAGATCTACTGTCTCTATTATATTATGACAGACCAGCTAGATCTACTGTCTCTATTATATTATGACAGACCAGCTAGATCTACTGTCTCTATTATATTATGACAGACCAGCTAGATCTACTGTCTCTATTATATTATGACAGACCAGCTAGATCTACTGTCTCTATTATATTATGACAGACCAGCTAGATCTACTGTCTCTATTATATTATGACAGACCAGCTAGATCTACTGTCTCTATTATATTATGACAGACCAGCTAGATCTACTGTCTCTATTATATTATGACAGACCAGCTAGATCTACTGTCTCTATTATATTATGACAGACCAGCTAGATCTACTGTCTCTATTATATTATGACAGACCAGCTAGATCTACTGTCTCTATTATATTATGACAGACCAGCTAGATCTACTGTCTCTATTATATTATGACAGACCAGCTAGATCTACTGTCTCTATTATATTATGACAGACCAGCTAGATCTACTGTCTCTATTATATTATGACAGACCAGCTAGATCTACTGTCTCTATTATATTATGACAGACCAGCTAGATCTACTGTCTCTATTATATTATGACAGACCAGCTAGATCTACTGTCTCTATTATATTATGACAGACCAGCTAGATCTACTGTCTCTATTATAATATGACAGACCAGCTAGATCTACTGTCTCTATTATATTATGACAGACCAGCTAGATCTACTGTCTCTATTATATTATGACAGACCAGCTAGATCTACTGTCTCTATTATATTATGACAGACCAGCTAGATCTACTGTCTCTATTATATTATGACAGACCAGCTAGATCTACTGTCTCTATTATATTATGACAGACCAGCTAGATCTACTGTCTCTATTATAATATGACAGACCAGCTAGATCTACTGTCTCTATTATATTATGACAGACCAGCTAGATCTACTGTCTCTATTATAATATGACAGACCAGCTAGATCTACTGTCTCTATTATATTATGACAGACCAGCTAGATCTACTGTCTCTATTATATTATGACAGACCAGCTAGATCTACTGTCTCTATTATATTATGACAGACCAGCTAGATCTACTGTCTCTATTATATTATGACAGACCAGCTAGATCTACTGTCTCTATTATATTATGACAGACCAGCTAGATCTACTGTCTCTATTATATTATGACAGACCAGCTAGATCTACTGTCTCTATTATATTATGACAGACCAGCTAGATCTACTGTCTCTATTATATTATGACAGACCAGCTAGATCTACTGTCTCTATTATATTATGACAGACCAGCTAGATCTACTGTCTCTATTATATTATGACAGACCAGCTAGATCTACTGTCTCTATTATATTATGACAGACCAGCTAGATCTACTGTCTCTATTATATTATGACAGACCAGCTAGATCTACTGTCTCTATTATATTATGACAGACCAGCTAGATCTACTGTCTCTATTATATTATGACAGACCAGCTAGATCTACTGTCTCTATTATATTATGACAGACCAGCTAGATCTACTGTCTCTATTATATTATGACAGACCAGCTAGATCTACTGTCTCTATTATATTATGACAGACCAGCTAGATCTACTGTCTCTATTATATTATGACAGACCAGCTAGATCTACTGTCTCTATTATATTATGACAGACCAGCTAGATCTACTGTCTCTATTATATTATGACAGACCAGCTAGATCTACTGTCTCTATTATATTATGACAGACCAGCTAGATCTACTGTCTCTATTATATTATGACAGACCAGCTAGATCTACTGTCTCTATTATATTATGACAGACCAGCTAGATCTACTGTCTCTATTATATTATGACAGACCAGCTAGATCTACTGTCTCTATTATATTATGACAGACCAGCTAGATCTACTGTCTCTATTATATTATGACAGACCAGCTAGATCTACTGTCTCTATTATATTATGACAGACCAGCTAGATCTACTGTCTCTATTATATTATGACAGACCAGCTAGATCTACTGTCTCTATTATATTATGACAGACCAGCTAGATCTACTGTCTCTATTATATTATGACAGACCAGCTAGATCTACTGTCTCTATTATATTATGACAGACCAGCTAGATCTACTGTCTCTATTATATTATGACAGACCAGCTAGATCTACTGTCTCTATTATATTATGACAGACCAGCTAGATCTACTGTCTCTATTATATTATGACAGACCAGCTAGATCTACTGTCTCTATTATATTATGACAGACCAGCTAGATCTACTGTCTCTATTATATTATGACAGACCAGCTAGATCTACTGTCTCTATTATATTATGACAGACCAGCTAGATCTACTGTCTCTATTATATTATGACAGACCAGCTAGATCTACTGTCTCTATTATAATATGACAGACCAGCTAGATCTACTGTCTCTATTATAATATGACAGACCAGCTAGATCTACTGTCTCTATTATATTATGACAGACCAGCTAGATCTACTGTCTCTATTATATTATGACAGACCAGCTAGATCTACTGTCTCTATTATATTATGACAGACCAGCTAGATCTACTGTCTCTATTATATTATGACAGACCAGCTAGATCTACTGTCTCTATTATATTATGACAGACCAGCTAGATCTACTGTCTCTATTATATTATGACAGACCAGCTAGATCTACTGTCTCTATTATATTATGACAGACCAGCTAGATCTACTGTCTCTATTATATTATGACAGACCAGCTAGATCTACTGTCTCTATTATATTATGACAGACCAGCTAGATCTACTGTCTCTATTATATTATGACAGACCAGCTAGATCTACTGTCTCTATTATATTATGACAGACCAGCTAGATCTACTGTCTCTATTATATTATGACAGACCAGCTAGATCTACTGTCTCTATTATATTATGACAGACCAGCTAGATCTACTGTCTCTATTATATTATGACAGACCAGCTAGATCTACTGTCTCTATTATATTATGACAGACCAGCTAGATCTACTGTCTCTATTATATTATGACAGACCAGCTAGATCTACTGTCTCTATTATATTATGACAGACCAGCTAGATCTACTGTCTCTATTATATTATGACAGACCAGCTAGATCTACTGTCTCTATTATATTATGACAGACCAGCTAGATCTACTGTCTCTATTATATTATGACAGACCAGCTAGATCTACTGTCTCTATTATATTATGACAGACCAGCTAGATCTACTGTCTCTATTATATTATGACAGACCAGCTAGATCTACTGTCTCTATTATATTATGACAGACCAGCTAGATCTACTGTCTCTATTATATTATGACAGACCAGCTAGATCTACTGTCTCTATTATATTATGACAGACCAGCTAGATCTACTGTCTCTATTATATTATGACAGACCAGCTAGATCTACTGTCTCTATTATATTATGACAGACCAGCTAGATCTACTGTCTCTATTATATTATGACAGACCAGCTAGATCTACTGTCTCTATTATATTATGACAGACCAGCTAGATCTACTGTCTCTATTATATTATGACAGACCAGCTAGATCTACTGTCTCTATTATATTATGACAGACCAGCTAGATCTACTGTCTCTATTATATTATGACAGACCAGCTAGATCTACTGTCTCTATTATATTATGACAGACCAGCTAGATCTACTGTCTCTATTATATTATGACAGACCAGCTAGATCTACTGTCTCTATTATATTATGACAGACCAGCTAGATCTACTGTCTCTATTATATTATGACAGACCAGCTAGATCTACTGTCTCTATTATATTATGACAGACCAGCTAGATCTACTGTCTCTATTATATTATGACAGACCAGCTAGATCTACTGTCTCTATTATATTATGACAGACCAGCTAGATCTACTGTCTCTATTATATTATGACAGACCAGCTAGATCTACTGTCTCTATTATATTATGACAGACCAGCTAGATCTACTGTCTCTATTATATTATGACAGACCAGCTAGATCTACTGTCTCTATTATATTATGACAGACCAGCTAGATCTACTGTCTCTATTATATTATGACAGACCAGCTAGATCTACTGTCTCTATTATATTATGACAGACCAGCTAGATCTACTGTCTCTATTATATTATGACAGACCAGCTAGATCTACTGTCTCTATTATATTATGACAGACCAGCTAGATCTACTGTCTCTATTATATTATGACAGACCAGCTAGATCTACTGTCTCTATTATATTATGACAGACCAGCTAGATCTACTGTCTCTATTATATTATGACAGACCAGCTAGATCTACTGTCTCTATTATATTATGACAGACCAGCTAGATCTACTGTCTCTATTATATTATGACAGACCAGCTAGATCTACTGTCTCTATTATATTATGACAGACCAGCTAGATCTACTGTCTCTATTATATTATGACAGACCAGCTAGATCTACTGTCTCTATTATATTATGACAGACCAGCTAGATCTACTGTCTCTATTATATTATGACAGACCAGCTAGATCTACTGTCTCTATTATATTATGACAGACCAGCTAGATCTACTGTCTCTATTATATTATGACAGACCAGCTAGATCTACTGTCTCTATTATATTATGACAGACCAGCTAGATCTACTGTCTCTATTATAATATGACAGACCAGCTAGATCTACTGTCTCTATTATATTATGACAGACCAGCTAGATCTACTGTCTCTATTATATTATGACAGACCAGCTAGATCTACTGTCTCTATTATATTATGACAGACCAGCTAGATCTACTGTCTCTATTATATTATGACAGACCAGCTAGATCTACTGTCTCTATTATATTATGACAGACCAGCTAGATCTACTGTCTCTATTATAATATGACAGACCAGCTAGATCTACTGTCTCTATTATATTATGACAGACCAGCTAGATCTACTGTCTCTATTATATTATGACAGACCAGCTAGATCTACTGTCTCTATTATATTATGACAGACCAGCTAGATCTACTGTCTCTATTATATTATGACAGACCAGCTAGATCTACTGTCTCTATTATATTATGACAGACCAGCTAGATCTACTGTCTCTATTATATTATGACAGACCAGCTAGATCTACTGTCTCTATTATATTATGACAGACCAGCTAGATCTACTGTCTCTATTATATTATGACAGACCAGCTAGATCTACTGTCTCTATTATATTATGACAGACCAGCTAGATCTACTGTCTCTATTATATTATGACAGACCAGCTAGATCTACTGTCTCTATTATATTATGACAGACCAGCTAGATCTACTGTCTCTATTATATTATGACAGACCAGCTAGATCTACTGTCTCTATTATAATATGACAGACCAGCTAGATCTACTGTCTCTATTATATTATGACAGACCAGCTAGATCTACTGTCTCTATTATATTATGACAGACCAGCTAGATCTACTGTCTCTATTATAATATGACAGACCAGCTAGATCTACTGTCTCTATTATATTATGACAGACCAGCTAGATCTACTGTCTCTATTATATTATGACAGACCAGCTAGATCTACTGTCTCTATTATATTATGACAGACCAGCTAGATCTACTGTCTCTATTATATTATGACAGACCAGCTAGATCTACTGTCTCTATTATATTATGACAGACCAGCTAGATCTACTGTCTCTATTATATTATGACAGACCAGCTAGATCTACTGTCTCTATTATATTATGACAGACCAGCTAGATCTACTGTCTCTATTATATTATGACAGACCAGCTAGATCTACTGTCTCTATTATATTATGACAGACCAGCTAGATCTACTGTCTCTATTATAATATGACAGACCAGCTAGATCTACTGTCTCTATTATATTATGACAGACCAGCTAGATCTACTGTCTCTATTATATTATGACAGACCAGCTAGATCTACTGTCTCTATTATATTATGACAGACCAGCTAGATCTACTGTCTCTATTATATTATGACAGACCAGCTAGATCTACTGTCTCTATTATATTATGACAGACCAGCTAGATCTACTGTCTCTATTATATTATGACAGACCAGCTAGATCTACTGTCTCTATTATATTATGACAGACCAGCTAGATCTACTGTCTCTATTATAATATGACAGACCAGCTAGATCTACTGTCTCTATTATATTATGACAGACCAGCTAGATCTACTGTCTCTATTATATTATGACAGACCAGCTAGATCTACTGTCTCTATTATATTATGACAGACCAGCTAGATCTACTGTCTCTATTATATTATGACAGACCAGCTAGATCTACTGTCTCTATTATATTATGACAGACCAGCTAGATCTACTGTCTCTATTATATTATGACAGACCAGCTAGATCTACTGTCTCTATTATATTATGACAGACCAGCTAGATCTACTGTCTCTATTATATTATGACAGACCAGCTAGATCTACTGTCTCTATTATATTATGACAGACCAGCTAGATCTACTGTCTCTATTATATTATGACAGACCAGCTAGATCTACTGTCTCTATTATATTATGACAGACCAGCTAGATCTACTGTCTCTATTATATTATGACAGACCAGCTAGATCTACTGTCTCTATTATATTATGACAGACCAGCTAGATCTACTGTCTCTATTATATTATGACAGACCAGCTAGATCTACTGTCTCTATTATATTATGACAGACCAGCTAGATCTACTGTCTCTATTATATTATGACAGACCAGCTAGATCTACTGTCTCTATTATATTATGACAGACCAGCTAGATCTACTGTCTCTATTATATTATGACAGACCAGCTAGATCTACTGTCTCTATTATATTATGACAGACCAGCTAGATCTACTGTCTCTATTATATTATGACAGACCAGCTAGATCTACTGTCTCTATTATATTATGACAGACCAGCTAGATCTACTGTCTCTATTATATTATGACAGACCAGCTAGATCTACTGTCTCTATTATATTATGACAGACCAGCTAGATCTACTGTCTCTATTATATTATGACAGACCAGCTAGATCTACTGTCTCTATTATATTATGACAGACCAGCTAGATCTACTGTCTCTATTATATTATGACAGACCAGCTAGATCTACTGTCTCTATTATATTATGACAGACCAGCTAGATCTACTGTCTCTATTATATTATGACAGACCAGCTAGATCTACTGTCTCTATTATATTATGACAGACCAGCTAGATCTACTGTCTCTATTATATTATGACAGACCAGCTAGATCTACTGTCTCTATTATATTATGACAGACCAGCTAGATCTACTGTCTCTATTATATTATGACAGACCAGCTAGATCTACTGTCTCTATTATATTATGACAGACCAGCTAGATCTACTGTCTCTATTATATTATGACAGACCAGCTAGATCTACTGTCTCTATTATATTATGACAGACCAGCTAGATCTACTGTCTCTATTATATTATGACAGACCAGCTAGATCTACTGTCTCTATTATATTATGACAGACCAGCTAGATCTACTGTCTCTATTATATTATGACAGACCAGCTAGATCTACTGTCTCTATTATATTATGACAGACCAGCTAGATCTACTGTCTCTATTATATTATGACAGACCAGCTAGATCTACTGTCTCTATTATATTACGACAGACCAGGTAGATCTACTGTCTCTATTATATTATGACAGACTAGCTAGATCTACTGTCTCTATTATAATATGACAGACCAGCTAGATCTACTGTCTCTATTATATTATGACAGACCAGCTAGATCTACTGTCTCTATTATATTACGACAGACCAGCTAGATCTACTGTCTCTATTATATTATGACAGACCAGCTAGATCTACTGTCTCTATTATATTATGACAGACCAGCTAGATCTACTGTCTCTATTATATTATGACAGACCAGCTAGATCTACTGTCTCTATTATATTATGACAGACCAGCTAGATCTACTGTCTCTATTATATTATGACAGACCAGCTAGATCTACTGTCTCTATTATATTATGACAGACCAGCTAGATCTACTGTCTCTATTATATTATGACAGACCAGCTAGATCTACTGTCTCTATTATATTATGACAGACCAGCTAGATCTACTGTCTCTATTATATTATGACAGACCAGCTAGATCTACTGTCTCTATTATATTATGACAGACCAGCTAGATCTACTGTCTCTATTGTATTATGACTGACCAGCTAGATCTACTGTCTCTATTATAATACGACAGACCAGCTAGATCTACTGTCTCTATTATAATATGACAGACCAGCTAGATCTACTGTCTCTATTATAATATGACAGACCAGCTAGATCTACTGTCTCTATTATATTATGACAGACCAGCTAGATCTACTGTCTCTATTATATTATGACAGACCAGCTAGATCTACTGTCTCTATTATATTATGACAGACCAGCTAGATCTACTGTCTCTATTATATTATGACAGACCAGCTAGATCTACTGTCTCTATTATATTATGACAGACCAGCTAGATCTACTGTCTCTATTATATTATGACAGACCAGCTAGATCTACTGTCTCTATTATATTATGACAGACCAGCTAGATCTACTGTCTCTATTATATTATGACAGACCAGCTAGATCTACTGTCTCTATTATATTATGACAGACCAGCTAGATCTACTGTCTCTATTATATTATGACAGACCAGCTAGATCTACTGTCTCTATTATATTATGACAGACCAGCTAGATCTACTGTCTCTATTATATTATGACAGACCAGCTAGATCTACTGTCTCTATTATATTATGACAGACCAGCTAGATCTACTGTCTCTATTATATTATGACAGACCAGCTAGATCTACTGTCTCTATTATATTATGACAGACCAGCTAGATCTACTGTCTCTATTATATTATGACAGACCAGCTAGATCTACTGTCTCTATTATATTATGACAGACCAGCTAGATCTACTGTCTCTATTATATTATGACAGACCAGCTAGATCTACTGTCTCTATTATATTATGACAGACCAGCTAGATCTACTGTCTCTATTATATTATGACAGACCAGCTAGATCTACTGTCTCTATTATATTATGACAGACCAGCTAGATCTACTGTCTCTATTATATTATGACAGACCAGCTAGATCTACTGTCTCTATTATATTATGACAGACCAGCTAGATCTACTGTCTCTATTATATTATGACAGACCAGCTAGATCTACTGTCTCTATTATATTATGACAGACCAGCTAGATCTACTGTCTCTATTATATTATGACAGACCAGCTAGATCTACTGTCTCTATTATATTATGACAGACCAGCTAGATCTACTGTCTCTATTATATTATGACAGACCAGCTAGATCTACTGTCTCTATTATATTATGACAGACCAGCTAGATCTACTGTCTCTATTATAATATGACAGACCAGCTAGATCTACTGTCACTATTATAATATGACAGACCAGCTAGATCTACTGTCTCTATTATAATATGACAGACCAGCTAGATCTACTGTCTCTATTATATTATGACAGACCAGCTAGATCTACTGTCTCTATTATATTATGACAGACCAGCTAGATCTACTGTCTCTATTATATTATGACAGGCCAGCTAGATCAACTGTCTCTTTGTGTCTATTATATTATGACAGACCAGCTAGATCTACTGTCTCTCTTGTATTATGACAGACCAGGTAGATCTACTGTCTCTATTATATTATGACAGACCAGCTAGATCTACTGTCTCTATTATATTATGACAGACCAGCTAGATCTACTGTCTCTATTATATTATGACAGACCAGCTAGATCTACTGTCTCTATTATAATATGACAGACCAGCTAGATCTACTGTCTCTATTATAATATGACAGACCAGCTAGATCTACTGTCTCTATTATAATATGACAGACCAGCTAGATCTACTGTCTCTATTATATTATGACAGACCAGCTAGATCTACTGTCTCTATTATATTATGACAGACCAGCTAGATCTACTGTCTCTATTATATTATGACAGACCAGCTAGATCTACTGTCTCTATTATATTATGACAGACCAGCTAGATCTACTGTCTCTATTATATTATGACAGACCAGCTAGATCTACTGTCTCTATTATATTATGACAGACCAGCTAGATCTACTGTCTCTAATTATATTATGACAGACCAGCTAGATCTACTGTCTCTATTATATTATGACAGACCAGCTAGATCTACTGTCTCTATTATATTATGACAGACCAGCTAGATCTACTGTCTCTATTATATTATGACAGACCAGCTAGATCTACTGTCTCTATTATATTATGACAGACCAGCTAGATCTACTGTCTCTATTA